>NC_056732.1:1718164643-1718302240 GCF_019279795.1 Protopterus annectens | reverse complement strand
CCCTACTGCGAGGCATACGTGCACGTCATGCGCACATTACGTATGACATCGACGGTATATGCCCATACACATGTGTGCTGTGACAGTATACATACATGTCCTATCCCCTGCTGTGGCACTTCCTTGTTGGACATCCACTGCCAGCATCGGCGTGGGTGGTGGCATTGTTCTGTGTTTTGCCCCCCTATGGCAGCCCTTGGGTTATCCTGGCTGTGTACATGATGTCCCACTGCTGTGCACACGGTGTCCACAGTCGTTGGTATGCTCAGCGGGTTAGCACTACATAACCACCTTTCACCACTCTCTGCTTTATGGACAGGTATCTTTACTTACAAACACCGTTCACATACAGTGCAGCTTCGTCATACATATCATGCGTTACACACTAGTACATCTCGTGGGTTCTACATACCTTTCCTGTGTTGACTTCCGTATTCCGTTCGAGTCTCGCTAGATGCTTTATTCTCACTTGAGCCATTTGGTTGTATTTGTTCAGTATGAACATACAGTTTGAATATCCTAGGAGTCTTCCTTATATCCGTTGTCACCTGCGACATGTGGGTTCATCACACCAATAGCTGTTCCTCGGTGTGTACTTATGCGCATATCACCTGTGCATCTCCTCCATTACAGTACATGTCGGAACTAGGGCATGGTTCATTCCTCGGCTGGGCGTTGGTTATTTGCACTACCTTCGTGGGGATGGTATGTATTGTGTTATGTTATGTGTGACTGCAGCCGCTATGTGTGGCGTCAGGTACATTTCGCTGTGGTGTTAGCCGTGGATTGTGTGTGTTGGGTATGGTATTATGTTCGACATGTGGGTGTCCCTGTCCTGGCGGCGTCTGTCGATGGCATTTTGCATTCGGATGTGTGACATAGCTCTTGTATTCCTTTACACAATGGATGCAGGTATGCATCCGCTGCTGATAGTGTTTCCCAGGCGAGATGTTGCGGTTATGCCGCTGTCATTGACTGCCTGTATGTTTTTGCTGCTATTGCGGCTTGTATCCCTTTGATATGTGCGATGGGGTATATCGGCGGATGTGGGTGACGGGTACGGGTTGTGGGCCTTGCATTTATACATACACGGTATGCTTGTGTGTGTGCTCCATCCCTGCCTGGGGAGCTGCAAGTTACCTGTCCGTTGTTCTAGGAGTGTAGGTTTTGTTTATGTCGTCTGGTGTCAGTATCGCCTGCATGTGTGCTTCCTGCATATATTCCTCCGTCACATCTGTAGTATATCTGCGGCTGTTCGTACGTGCCGACTATCCCTTGGCATTTTGTCATGGATATTTACGGTCAATGTGGTCCTGTACATGGGACGGCCTGTGTGCTACCGGTTGCCCCCTATTCGGGTGGCGATTGCTTGTTTAACACTCGTTGAACACTTGGCGATGTTTACGGGACGATACGTGGCCACGATCAGTGCCGGGGTAGTACATGCGTATTTCCGCGGTACATGAGTATTGCTGTGTAACGTTGCCGATGTATCATTTTGAAATTAACATATCGGTGCCATACATACGGTCATGGTTTGTACATGCGTCCTTTGCATCTCATGTTGGCTATACTCCTGTGGTACATTCTGGGACATTCTCGCTTTGCATCATTTTACGCCGCCACACGCCTAGCCAGGGAGGAGCTCTCAGTACTACTTTGTGGGTACTGCTGTACATACACCTGTGGTTCCTATACTGTATGCCTACACATGTTATTCCACTCCGCCTGTCACATGTCACCTACATACACATTTTACAGTGGCACACACATTACACTCGCACAGCGGAACACACGACACCCTCACCTCACACATACACATACTGCCGCTGTCGCAGGGACGGTTGCACACAGTACCTACATTGCCCGCATCACCGGCGGCGGTGTCTACCTCCGCCCTCATATCCTAAGAATATTACCCGCACAGGTCCTGTTACTGTACCGTGGCCTGGCGATCATCCCGACTCGCGAATATGCATTTAGGTAGGTTGACCTTTCCATGGGTGGCGTTCCCTGTTCTGTCCACCCTCCCAGATATTTGGGTTGTCATTCACTATGTTTACTATGTAGAGATTTCGCGTCTTACTTCTCTGTCACCTTACATCCCTGTGATTCCCTGTTTTACCTGTTGTACTTTCTATCAGTGTATGTGTACATATATTTCTACGTGTGTAATGATATCTATCTCCATATCTGTGTATGCACATATGTACATATGTATACACCTTGCGGCGAACGTGGCAGCATACGGCTACGCCGTCTGCTGTAGGACCCGCGTATGGTTGAGGTGTTGGCATTCCATGCTCCGCTGGCTGTTGGGTGTGCAGTGTTTGGGTGCTACCTATGTTGGAGTCACACAGGGGACCGCCCATCCGGTACACATTATGGGCGGCCATGTTTGTGTGCCGTCCATTTCAATGTGTGTGCAGGTAGGGAGGTGTCAGTCCATGGGGCCTACGCTGTCAGAGTATGTGCTATACGTTCCCTCTTTGCCAAGGCATAGGCATATTGGGTACGCCTCCGTCTGCCTACTGGGGCTGGCACAGTGTGTTCATGGCACTGAACGCTCTGTGCCTGTGCTTGCCTTGGCAGTTGTGGCGGGCTTGGTGGCCCTACACCATTATGTCCCTGCAGCAGCTGTTTCCACAGGATCATATTATGTAGCATTGGACATACTATGAATATGTGGGCACATGTGCCTGGAGAGTACTGCAGGGCTCCACAGGATGTATCCAAGCACCGGAACCGTGATTTCAACATCCCAAACACACGCTCTATGATTATTCTGGTTTGTGCGTGTGCCTCATTATGGCGTTCTTGCATGTGTGTGTGTGCATTTCTGATGGGTGTCATCATCCACGGCTCCAGTGCATAGCCAGCATCCCCCACAAGGTGACCTTGTGTGATGTCCCCCTGGCGAATACCTGATACAGCTGTGAGGCATGCCAGATATGGGAGTCGTGGTAGCTTCCAGGGCTGCCAGCACACACATCCATGATAATGCCCTGCGCATTGCACACGACCTGGCAATTGATGGAGGGAATCCCTTGCGGTTTATGTAGCGTCTACCCTGCTCCCGGTGGTGACTTGATTTCTATGTGCGTACAGTCTATCGCACCCAGTACCTCCGGGTATTGTGCCACATGGTGGAAGTGGCGCATATTGCTAGCCAACTCCTCCTGAGATCTGGGGAAGTATATATACTCATGGGCATGTAACATGGCATCCAGAAACTGGTGTAGTACCCTGGATGCTGATGCCTGTGAGATACCCATTATATCCCCGGTTGGCCTTTGAAAGGCACCTGTTGCCAGTATTCGCAAGCTTACACATACCTTTGTGTCCACTGGGATGGGCTCCCCTCTGTTGTCTCTTGTTCTCAGGCGTGGCCGGCACAGCTCCACTATTTGCTGTAACGTGTCCCTGTCCACCCTGTAACGCTCTACTATCTCCAGGTCTTGCAGCCCCTGGTAGGTTACCCTTGGTCTGAACACTCTCCTTCTCCTCTGAGGCCTACGGTAGTTGTCGGCACCCTCCTCCGCAACTCCGTCTGTCTCTGACACATGCCGATGCATCACGGCCACGGCGGCACCCAACATATACATTTTAAAAGTTCCCCGTGTGTTTACACCCTAAAGTGCAGCGTTTGGGAATATGCGCTGTGTGTTGTGTGCATTCACACTTTATACTGTTGTGCTGTACACCCGGTGATGTCATCGGGTGTGTCTGTGCGGCCGTATCTGTGGGTTATCTTCCGTGTTTTACCGTTGGCACTGCAACGCTATTGTCTTTGGTGTTACATTACACTTGCCTGCATTGGTTTAGCTTTACACCTTACCTTACTGTTTCTGCACGTTGCACCTACTATTGCCTGGAGTGCATCCTGCAGGCACATGGCATATCATGCATTTGTCTGCCGCCGTTATGCTACCTCTCTACTTGGCTGTGCTGTATCGGTTCTTCGCTCTTTGCAATTCTGCTACATCCCCTACTTTCTTTGCATTCATATGCCTCCCTTTCCCGTTTTGCGGGATTCTGCATGCAGAGTTGTCAGCTGCCGCCGATTGCCCTTCGTGGGTTGATTGGTGTTGATTGCTCATTACGACTCCAATTACACTGCTTCCGCATTTCCTCATATTCTCCGCATCACCTTCCTGTATCCGTGGTTGTTGACGGGGCGGCCGTCACATGACTGGGTTGCGGAACGTAGTCATCCTCGTGCACATGCATCTGTGCACGCATTGTGTACTCTCAGCGCATCTATTTCCTCACACACCGGTCCTGATGCTGTGATGTGCATTGTACAGCCCATGTTTGCTGGCCTCCAATGTGCTTCCTCCTACGGTGGCACACCCCTCTGCGATTGACATGTATTCCCTCTAGGCCACTCCTCGGTGTATTACCTCTGCACCATTTGGTGCAGCCTTACGCCGGCGGGGGTTTTGCGATTCAGTATTATCTGCCTCATTTGCATGGCATTGACTAGTAATACATGGTTACGGCGCCGGACACTGCCGCCACTCCTTGGCAACCCTTGGGCTGTGGTTGTGGCTTTCCATGCATACTATGGTGTATTGTGGCTGTGAAGCTGATGTGTATTATACTGCTCTTTTATGACATTGTCATATTATTTCATTGTTCCGCACCTTCTATGGACATGTCCTGGGGTTCTGCTGTGGTTTCTGTGTACATACCATTTATGTCATTATTTACATTTTCTGCATATTTTCTTTTGACATTCTCGGTGTCTTTCGCCATTGGCATGTTGCACCAGTATGACACCTGACGTTGACAGCCTTCCGTTACTCCTATGTCATGTTTGGATATATGTAAACCGTTTTTTTTTTGGTTTACATTGCCGTGCCTTATGCTACGCCTGCGCCACTTCGTGGATCGCTACATGCCTTCATTTGCATGGTGCAACACCACACATGGGGTGTTTAACATACCTACGCCGGAGGTGGTGCAACTCAGGCGTACGCCGGTGGTGCACATGGGATTGGATCGTACCTGAATCGCTCGGCGGCCATGTCTGGCATTGTGGTGCCTACGCCATACGTGCACCTGGCGCAAGGTTCATGAATCCCGGGGATAGTGTATGTATGTGGTTTATTTATTTTGTTTGGGTAGGTAGTATGTCGCGGGCGGTGGGGTTGGCCGAGTATGACGATTCATGAGTTTAAATTTCGCAGTTTACGGCGTTTGGTGTATTCCTGGTTCGGTAAATATGTGTTGCTCTTTTCGTATTCGCTGAACAGGACCTTCAAGCTTATAATATGAACCCTGGCTTGCAACTGGTGAGAGACTGTGACAAAGCCAACAGCATTGTACTAGTTGTTGTAAAACTTTGGTGGCAATTTTGTCTGGATGTTTATTGAAGTTCATTTAAGGGATTACCCGGATTACTTCAAGATATTTTTCCTTACCCTTTGCAATGATAAACTCTTAAATCTGTTGTTTGTTAGGGAGGATGTGATGCCAGTTTCTTTGTTAGAGAGAATAGCATGATTTTGGTATTGTTAATCTGGAGTTTATTCTTGTGGAACCAATTGCAAAGATTTGTGAATTGACAATGAATTATTTGCTGCAGTATTTGATAGGTTTTGTGAGCCTCTAGAGGAAGGAAGCATATCCTCTGCACATATAATTTTTTGTTTGACCAAGTGGTGAGAGATGTCCATTCAAGAATATAAGAATAGTAAATGTCCTAGAACTGAGCCATGAAGAATTCCTATGTTAAGTTAACTTGTGTCAGATAGCATGTTGAGTGCAAAGATTTAAAAAGCACTATCCTGCAAGTAGTTTTTAAACCAGAGTATAATGTTTTCACCAATTTGTTTGAAGTTTATTAACTAAAATTGTTTTATTTTATTTTACATTTGTTGACCGGGATAGTCCGACTGGATGCATGTCCATTTTCAGTGGAGGCCCAGGGAGAAAAGCTCCAAGGGTCAGCAGATACAGCATTACATAACACCAGCATTACATATTACAAACAGACTATTTATAGTGATTACATAAGTAAGCAAGTTAAACAAGTTCCACAAGTTAGAGTTAATCCCAAGCGTAAATCAGGATTAAATTAAATTACACAGTAAGCTGGTTAACAGATTTTTACACATTCTAGAGAGAGTTAGCCAAGCTTGATACATTGACATAGCCAGTTACATGCCAAATGTTGTTTGAGTCTAGTTTTAAATTGAACTAAGGTAGAAAGTAAGGTAATATCAGTGGGAAGAGAGTTCCAGGGTCTACTTACAGAGTTTGCAGAGAGAGTCACCGGCTGTGATATTAATTTTGCTAGTCTGAATTAGTAGTTTGTTATAGGATTGAAGCGGTCTAGGATTGCTATAGGGGGTGATAATATTTTTAAGTGCAGGAGTATTGTCCGGATTATAGAGGATTTTATAGGCCATAATCAGTTGGTTATACTGGATTAGGCTGGGTAGTTCAAGCCACCCAAGCTGATTTAGAATGATGTAATGATGTATCCTAAAAGGCAGCCCAGTGGCAATCCTGGCAATGTGGTTGTAGCAAATTGAGAGTTTGTTAAGGACATTCTTGTTTAAATTCGAGAGTAGAGGGGATGCATACAGAAGGGTTGAAAGAAGGTGAGAGCGAGCTATGGCAATTTTAGCTGGAGGGGTTAGGAAGGCTTTTATTCTGTAAAGTGACCCTAGTTTTTTATTGATGGTTTTGATAGTTTGGTTAACATGTAGTTCAAATTTTAGATTATTATCTATGATGACAGCTAACAGTTTTGTAGAGGGGTCAGGGGAGATTATTGTGCCATCATTTGAATTTATGGCAAAGGAGAAAGCGGTAGACCTATGTGATGGTGAAAATAACAGCATTTTAGTTTTTTGGGGATTTAGGAGCAGATGACGTTCAGAAAGCCAGTTTTCTATTGTATTAAAGGTGGTCTGGGTAGCTGACCATAACTCTGTTGGAGATGTGGCCGAGCAAATCAGAGTAGAGTCATCAGCATATTGGATACAGCTGACTTTTGGGATGACAGTATAAAGGTCGTTAATGAAGACGGAGAACAGCAAGGGCCCTAGTATAGAGCCTTGTGGTACTCCAAGAGTGTTAGGTAGAAGATTAGAGAGTTTGTTCTGCCGGAGGACAGCCTGCTGTCAACCATTCAGGTAGGATTGAAACCATTGAAGGGCTCTAATATCTAGACAGAATGTTTGCAGGGTGTGGATTAAAAGTTGGTGATCAACCATATCGAATGCCTTGGAAAGATCCAAGAAGGGGGCTGAGGATATATAATTATTGTTGTGATTATGGTTTATGATGTTGGTAAAGGCTAGGAGGGCTGAAGTAGTGCTGTGATGAGGACGGAAGCCATGCTGAGTGTCTGCTATAAGGTGATTCTGGATTAGGTAGTGCATGAGTTGTCTATGAATACATTTTTCCATAATCTTTGCAAGTGGAGAGAGTAAGCTACTGGCCTATAATTGGAGAATTCATGTTTTTTTTGCCTCAAATGCACGTGTCATGCAGTTGGTCCTTTTCTACAGAGGAAAACTGTAGAGAATGCCACCAAACACTCGAAAATTGCTATCCGTAGATGTAATTTACATTCAGAGTCCCAAAAATCCTAGTAATTAGGTAGTTGTCTTCAGTGCTGATACCAAACAGAAAAAATCCAATGGAAAAAGTCGAATAGTTTAATTTTGATAGACACAGTTAAAAAAAAAAAGCGCAGCCTGTATGCCAGTATCCCAGGCTTTATCAAGTTACAAATATAGTATAGCCATCCCATTTATTTATATCCTGGGATAGGCCATTCAATTAATTAATTAACCATTTCAAGCCATAACAAGAAAAAACATTTTGTAATTTCTAAAGATGTTAAAATGTATATACCATATTGAATACATATGAATAAAAACTTTTGTATACATTGTGTACTGGTTAATAGATCATAAAAAATATATGTAAAATATATATAACAAAATTCTGCATCAGAATACTTGCATGTCACATTTATATTTACTGTATACTAGTTTAAAAACTCTAACACATAGAGCGTAAAATTGATTAGATAATCAGTGAGACATCATTCTATCCAAAAAATACAAATAAATAAAAATAAAAATAAAAATCATTTAAACATCATATAATAAACCATGACTTAATCAATGTATTCTACATAGTCTAACAAAAAACATATATCCTTCCTGGTCAGTGTTGTCACAGTGCAAAGACTACCTAAATCCTAGATGTTACTCAAGCTATTACCCCAAAAGAATGGTGTCAACTCTGTCAAAAGACCAAAATGGAACTCCGTACTTATAAACCTATAACTGTTGACTTCTAATCTTAAGTGCACTTTTAAGACTGACAGCATCATTAAGGCCTGGGAACCTGGTGGCATCCAATTGTAATTGCCACATCAATTCTCGATGCTCAAGGAAATTCTCCCAATCTCCCCCTCTAGGGTCAGAACTGACCCTCTCCAAAATGAAGAATTTTATCACCATGTTACTACACTTTAAAGTATGCCTAAAAAAGGCATTACTTTCCTTCTTCTTTTCTACCTCATATGTATGTTCATAGATTCTTTTTCTAATAGTTCTAGTTGTCTTTCCTACATAAAAAGCGGAACATGTGATACACGTCCCCAAGTAGACCACCCCGAATGAGTTGCAGTTGAAATGTTCCCGTGCCCTCAATGTACGCCCTCTTGATGGAATATGTATTTGGCCTTCGTTTAGTAAGTAAGGGCATTGTTTGCAAAACCCACACTTGAAGGAACCATTCCTTCTACATGCATTATTACTATTGTTAATCATGTGGTTGAATATATCTTTTAAATTCCTATCACGTTTTCTAATAAACTGAATTTTTCAGGTTTGATGTCATTTTGGGACATAAGTATTGGCCAAAACAATTCTGCATCCCCAGAATAAGTGTAAACAAACCCTCTGGAAATTTCCTCATGCTCCTGTCTTTTATTGTTAGGTAATGGTAACCCCCCCCGCCTAATAAGGCCGGATGTGTCATATCTCTCTTTGTTCTGATCTCATCAGCACATGAATTAATCAACCATATCGGATACCCCCTTTCCTCAAAAAGGGAAGATAGATTCTGGATTTCGTTCTCAAATACATTCAGACTACTGCATATTCTTGATATTCGAATCATCTGTCCTCTGACTATTCCCTCTTAGGTATAATGTGGATGGAAACTATCGTAATGCAAAAATGCATTCGAAAAAGTTTCTTTTCTAAAGATCTGAGATGTAAAAGTGTGATGCTGTAAATCTTTTACCAAAGTGACATCAAGATAATTCAGGGAATGCTCACTAAGCTTATAGGTAAAGGCTAAAAAGTTAGTAGAAGAGTTTAAATGGTTGAAGAAAGCCAAACAACTATCCTTAGAGCCTTGCCATAATAAGCACACATCATCCAGGTATCGCTTGTAGAAAATGATGTTTTCTTTCCAAAAGAAGCAAATAATTCAGACTCCCATTTGTGCAGTACGATGTTAGCATAGGAGGAGGCACAAGGGCACCCCTTACACTGCCTAAAGAATTCCCCATTAAAAAAGATGTAATTGTTAGTCAAAATAATTTCCATGAATTCCACTATTAAGTTGACTATACTGTTGTTAAATCCTGATTTAGTGGCCAAAACTTCCGTGAACCATTCCATACCGATGTTATGGGGTATGCTAGGGAACAATTCAATGACATCGATGGTTATCATTAACAAATCAGGGTGATATCTGTCCAAAGGTATACTAGCTAAAAATTCCCAAGAATCTTTACAGATGTATGGTAACAGAGAAACAACACTTTTTAGCCAAAATTCAACAAATTTACTCAAAGGTTCAGTGATTCCACCTGCTCCTGAAACCACAGGGCGGAATTTTAAGGGTGCTAACCCTTTATGAACCAATAATGGGGATTCTGGGATTAGGGACCTGGAGATAATTAAATAACTTCTCATTGATACAGCCTTGCAATAAATGGTCTTTCAACATATAATTAATCTTAGCATAAGCCACATTAACTTCGTTCTTTGATACTTGTTCATAAGTGTTATAATCTTGTAATATATCTTGAATATAATTCTCATAATCGAACTGTTGTATCAAAACCACCCCCCCACCCTTATCTGCTTTCATGACTCGAGTCTTGTTATCTTTCAGAATATTCACTACTTCTTCCAAATTCCTATCAAAATTGGCCATCCTAGAATTGAGTGATATGCCACAATTCCTTCTAAGTTCTTTTTCCACTAATTCCTCATAAATTCTCAGACTCGGGTGAGTGGGTGGATTAAAGGTACTACTTCTATGCAAAGAATTATCAGTAACATTCTGCCCTTTAAAATAAATAGACAAATTTAAATTTCTAATAAATAGCTTCAGTTCCACTAATAATTTAGATAAGTTAGATGATTTTGCAGGGACAAACTGAAAACCTTTGACAAACAAGTCAAAAAAATCTGAGGTGATATCTAAACAAGTGAAGTTGTAAAGGTTCAGGTTGTTACTAGTTACCACCTTACAGTTGTTACTAACATCTATACTCCCTCCATAAGGGGAGTGATCACCCATAGAAATGTTATGTGTTCCCTCCCCCGAGTTGTCCATTGCCAAATCTGTATGTCTTTGAATGTAATCATAATCAAATTCTAGCAAACTCGGGGTATCAGGTTGGTGATTTATACCATTACATAATTCACCAAGAAACATCATTGTCTGCGTCCTCTCCCCCAATTCTGTTGAAATGGTGCCTGATTCCTCCCCATCGGTCTGCCCTGGAAACTGAAAAATGAGGAGCTGTTACCACCCTTTTGGGCCAGCCGCTCACTTCTCCTAGGAGGGTCCATATCTGGGGTACTGGTGTTATTGTCATATCTTCCAACATTATCTACATTAGCATTGTTTAATGCATTTGAATTGTGACTCATAGGTGAAGGATATGCCTTACCATCCCTGTATTCCTGAAGGTCCCTTTCCAACTTCCTAGTTTTCCTTTCCAAAACTTTTAGACAATGCTGGTCTACCTCTAGAAACACATCATCATATTTCTTTTTGTAACCTAGAAAGTTCTTATGCTTGACAATGGTATCATTTAATTCAGTTAATTCATTTAAAATACTGTTAGCTTTGTTCTGATAATCATTAATCATGAGTTCCAACATTTCAATACGAAGAGGGGAATAGTCAGAGGACAGATGATTCGAATATCAAGAATATGCAGTAGTCTGAATGTATTTGAGAACGAAATCCAGAATCTATCTTCCCTTTTTGAGGAAAGGGGGTATCCGATATGGTTGATTAATTCATGTGCTGATGAGATCAGAACAAAGAGAGATACACACTATCCGCCCTTATTAGGCCGGGGGTTACCATTACCTAACAATAAAAGACAGGAGCATGAGGAAATTTCCAGAGGGTTTGTTTACACTTATTCTGGGGATGCAGAATGCATTGAGCATACAATGAACATGTTTTGGCCAATACTTATGTCCCAAAATGACATCAAACCTTGGCTCCCTGAAAAAATTCAGTTTATTAGAAAACGTGATAGGAATTTAAAAGATATATTTGAGCAGGTTGGCCACAACCACATGATTAACAATAGTAATAATGCATGTAGAAGGAATGGTTCCTTCAAGTGTGGGTTTTGCAAACAATGCCCTTACTTACTAAACGAAGGCCAAATACATATTCCATCAAGAGGCGGGAACATTTCAACTGCAACTCATTCCACATGTTCCGCTTTTATGTAGGAAAGACAACTAGAACTATTGAAAAGAATCTATGAACATACATATAAAGAAGAAGGAAAGTAATGCCTTTTTAGGCATACTTTAAAGTGTAATTACAATTGGCCAGGCCTTAATGATGCTGTCAGTCTTAAAGTGCACTTAAGATTAGAAGTCAACAGTTATAGGTTTATAAGAGTTCCATTTTGGTTTTGACAGAGTTGACACCATTCTTTTGGGGTAATAGCTTGAGTAACATCTAGGATTTAGGTAGTCTTTGCACTGTGTGACCAGGAAGGATATATGTTTTTGTTAGACTATGTAGAATACATTGATTAAGTCATGGTTTATTATATGATGTTTAAATGATTTTTATTTTATTGTATTTTTGGATAGAATGATGTCTCACTGATTATCTAATCAATTTTTGTGTTAGAGTTTTTAAACTAGTATACAGTAAATATAAATGTGACATGCAAGTATTCTGATGCAGAATTTTGTTATATATATTTTACATATATTTTTTATGATCTATTAACCAGTACACAATGTATACAAAAGTTTTTATTCATATGTATTCAATATAACATCTTTAGAAATTACAAAATGTTTTTTCTTGTTATGGCTTGAAATGGTTAATTAATTAATTGAATGGCCTATCCCAGGATATAAATAAATGGGATGGCTATACTATATTTGTAACTTGATAAAGCCTGGGATACACCAATTTTAACTGTGGTCTATCAAATTAAAGCATTTCGACTTTTTCCATTGGATTTTTTCTGTTTGGTATCAGCACTGAAGACAACTACCTAATTACTAGGATTTTTGGGACTCTGAATGTAAATTACATCTACGGATAGCAATTTTCGAGTGTTTGGTGGCATTCTCTACAGTTTTCCTGTGCTTTTTGGTTCGTTACTTGTTTCTTGGCAGTTCCGTTTATTTAGCCTTTTCTACAGAGGACTTTTTTTTGCTGTAATGAGGACATGATTAATGATACTGTAAATGCTGTCAGATGCTGACTATAGTGCAGTCTGAGTACGGAAGCAGTTTCTAAATAGATGCAACAGTATTCAGTCTACAGTGCGTATCAGTTTTATTGTATTCATATATTCATAGAATCACAGATTCATAGATTTTCCATGGCCAATGAGTTTTACAACCATTCACACCTTGCCAATACCCTCCCTTAAGATGTACCTCCTTTCTCCAAGATAGCCATATCACTCAGTCCTGGAGTAAATTTGTGGATACCCATCCAGCCATCTTTAAAGGAAGATAGTGAGTTGTACAGCTTAACATGAAGGGGAAGTTCATTCCAGGGGTTTTAGGAGGTTCTGGTTATAAAGCAATCCCTCTGCCATATTTTCTTTATCTGCTGATGAAAATGTGGGTTCTTGCTCCTACTATTGCTGGCTATATTGGACGTGTGGAGAAATAGGAGGTCCAGGACAGTCAGGTCTCTTATGGAGCAGTAAATGAGACAAAGATCTCCCTTCAGATGTCTAGAAGACACTGAATAAAAGGGTAGAGCTCTTAGCCCCTGTTGGTATATCAGAGACTTTAGGCTTGTGATCTTTTTGGTTAGTGATTTTTGGGGGCTTTTTAATTGTTTGATATGTTTAGTGAGTTTCATCCCAAAGGGGACATTGTATTCGATAAATGGCCCGATTGATGCTGAGTACAAGGAAGTGATTACCTCTTTAGACCTTATTGATATTCTTGACATGTAGCTGGGTTAAATAGAAGGATTTCCTGACACTTGTTGCCAGAAGATTATAAAAATAGGGGAAGCTGCCAATCCAAGCAGCTAGGTTTCTGACTACATTTTCTCTTTGTAGTGGTGTGTTGAATATGCAGGTTGATGAGGGGAGGGATTGTCCAACAAAAGTGATGCTATTAAACTTTGAATATTTACTTTGAGCCCATTTTATTACACCTAGAATTTACTAGGAACAGTTTATTCTGGAAGGCTTGGGTGTCATATATGACACAGTAAATAAAATCATGAGCAACGTAGGTACACAACCTATGAAATGTTTCCTATTGTCCACCAGTTAAGTTAATTCATGTTGTCACCTCTCAGAAGTAATGAAATATGTAGCACTGCTCTTATCATAATATAACAGGACAAGTAATCTATTTACATGCATATCAAGCCACACATTATAATTATCCCTGACAGAGGGGGTAGCTTGGCTCTGGTGAAAGAAATGACCTGATTCATTTGCTTCTGCTGTACGTATATTGCTACTTAGATTTACAACTTAAGATATCAGAAGATCAACATTGCCTAAACAACAATGGAAATGGGTATTCAACTGAACTTCAAGAAACATTGGTGGAAGCAGGACCACTTTGTAATTAGATAACGAAGGACTATACTTAATGAACATGGACACTACTCTTTTCAGCATGATGCCATATAAAGCCTAATATTGTCACTGCTATCTATTCTTTCTTGTCGAACTGACCCCTGTAAGTATATAACACAATTAACATCCTCGCTATTGAAGTAACACAGTACAATGCCATAAAGCTTCAAATGAGGCTACGAGATCATCAGTCCCCCATCATTGGGAGATATTGTGGGAGCTTTATAGTTTGTATTAATATAGCAATTGGTCTTATTTAGTGAGATTAACATGCACAACAGTTTTATATTGGCAATGTGAGGAATTTGGTATGTAGCGATAGAATGGCACATAAATATAAATGCTTCCTTGTCACTCCCAGATGGCCTGAGTGAATGACAGGCACAGTAGCCTGCAATGAAGGTAGGGTTATCAGTACAGTGAAGCCATGTTTGGTTTTAGTAATTACACATATATGAATGTGATCAGGTAAAAGATGCTTGTCAAGATTTTGCAATTATTTGTTTGGCTTCTTAGCACTGACTGTACCATCTTTATGTAAGCTAGACTAGGATTTGCTAAGTTGGAATTTCTGAGAGATGGAATCTGCCTAAAAAGGGTATTATGAGACCAGAAAATGTCTTACCAATATGCAGAAGTCCTGTGGAGATTGATGGACATCACCTTGGGCTAAACAAACTGCTGTGTCGATCAGCAATTCCTATACTCTTATACATGGTGGTGATGACACCAGTTAGTTATTCAACGTTGAAGTTAATTATTTTGTTTTGGAATTGTGGCATCACTCATGGTGATGGCAAGACATTGCTCAAGACAAGTGTATTTCCTGCCTTGGACACATGCATGGAGAGCTCAGTGTTGTCTCTTTCCATTTCCCTTTAGGTGGAGCATCTAAGGTTACTCATCTTGTATAATAGGGTGAACAATCTAACAGGTTGTATTTGTATATGATGGGGAAGGAACTAAATGCACCGGTCACAACATGTCCTGGAAGTACAGAAAAAGCTGACCATGACCCTATCCTTGTTTAGCCTGCCTATGTATGAAGTCACCTACTACCAATACATTACAATGTGGCTAGAGACCTTTTGGGTGTGGGCTTGGAGTCAGAGCATGAGTGAAGGTACATGTAAGGATGTATTTAGGATATGCTACTATGTAGAGATTTGTCTGTGGAGTATACAGGAGGATTAAGTAATACGATCTTTACAACTTCTACCTAAGTGGGCCTAGTTTTGAGTGGTTATGATATGATGATAAACAGCTTACTGACATATAGGGTGTGTGAGAGGTAAGTCTCTAAAATGATTTAGTATTTGCATTTCCGCAAAGTCGTATCAATGCAGCATAATAGTAAATGACAGTCAATAAACAAGAGACAGTTGTTAAATGGCCTTAGAGTCCCAGTTCAAGCAGACTGACAACAGAAAGGGACACAGCAAACTATGAACCTGTCTTAGCAGGGACCAGAGAGGTATAAGTTGCTAACTACTTAATCTGTTAAATTAGCAAATTGATAGAATGGAAAGAGCCCTGAATTCAATGGTGATTCACTTATTGACTACTACAGAGATGCTAGTACTGTAAGTCTCACTGCAGCTGTATGCAGCTAGGAATCAATGTCACTCTGTTCCTTCTCTCACCTAAACAAAATCAGTAACATTAACCCAAGTTGGTTCCTGAGAAGTGGCTGTAGTCCCTCCAACTATCATCAGTCTTACAAAGATCTTGCAGGAGTGAGCAGGTTTGTTGCAGTCTTCTGACAGGAAATTAATTGGCTAGGTTGTTCAGCACAGTAGACACAGAACTCTACAATGCTCCAAATTGTAAAATTAAGAGGTTCCACTGAATCAATTGGGGAAGTCCCTCACACAATACACAATTAGACATAGCTAAACAAGGGTCAGCCTTAGGTCATGTGCTGCCCTAGGCAAAAGGCCTTCAAACTAACCCCCCCCCCCACATTACCTGGTGCCCCCATCCTAGTCTATTTACACCATCCAGTTTACTGGAAAAGCACCCCTCCTAGAACAGCGCCCTAGGCAGCTGCCTAGTTGGCCTACGCCTAAGGCCAGCTATGGCTAGGAATCAATGACCCTGTTCTCTCACCAGGAGCAAAAACACTAAACTCAAGTGGGTCACAATCTCTGTAGTGACTGGTAGTCTCTCAACAAACAAGAAATTAATGTTCCTCTGCATCTTCCTCTCACCAGCAGCAAATCAGCAGTACTAATCCCAGTCTAGCTCCCAAGAAGAGGTCTACATGCTCTCCAGTGATCTGTAGTCACATCACAGATAGTATAACACTTACAATTATAGTGGAGAAGTGGGTTAATGCTGTCAGTATTGCCGTTTGTTCCTATATAAACCTTGTGGGTGCAAATGCAAATGTGTAAGCAGCAGAACTGTTATTAGTTTATGAGGAGGTCCTTCCCAGCATGGTCCTGTAGTGCCAACTAGTATAAACAGATGAAATAAGATGGGAAAGTTTCTAAGGCCAAATTTACATAAGGACTGAGCTACTCAAGAAAATATGGGTTTAAAATAGAACACAAACAGGTTAGTTAGGGTGGGAAAATCCAAAGTTGTCACAGAGCAACTTTATATCTGTCAAGTCTCACAGATTAAACCATGTCATTTTCAGTTTGCCTTAAATAAGAAGTCTACTTCTTAGCTCATAGTTTCATAGGTTTCTATTAGTTAAACAACATACCATTTACCATTTCCTCATTGCGGAAAGAACACTGCAGATAATTGTACTTGATGAGCGCTTTCGTTCCTTTTAATAAGTAATACAATGGAACTTCATCAGACAAAATGAAGTAACCAATCCAGCCTTTATATACACAATCAAACCAATCACATCCATTTATTAATTAAAAACTTTAAATATTCAAGAATACACTAAAAACAAATTCTTCAAAAATTAAAGCATATAACCATTAGAGCTGGCTAGTCTTTTTCGTAACAGACTTATATTGACAACAAATGAACAGCTTGTCACTGCCCTGTATACACTTTTTGATATACTTGTACATAACTATTATCCTAAAAACAGATTTATTGCTGTCCAACCATGCTGGTGACAAAACCTTATATTGAAAAAAGGGGGTGGAGAAAAAAGCGGTGTGTGTGACAAAAGGCGATACTATCAGCACAGCTATCTGGAATTTTGTAAATAATTATATGTCATTTGTGAATATCAACATGATTTATATAAGATGCTTGTGTTACAAATGTATTAGAACTTGTAATGTGTATATCAAACTGCTGGTGCAGAAGTGTGTGTTGAAAAGGTTTTTGCAGAGTGCTGTTGGAAATGTAACCACTGTGTGCCCTACTGGAATAGAACAGAAGTGTACACGCATTATTGCAACTATTTAAATGAATAAATTTTAACAGTGGAAACTGGAATACAGGAGGTTAACTTCAGAAAAATAACTGACATTAAATTACTTTATGGCTGTGCAATAAAATATGGTATATTTCAGTTTTCAGTGCAGCAACAGACACAATGTCTGTACTAGGAAGCTTTCTGTATTGTCTTTAGAGTGAACTAATTACTAAAATTGTTTTATGACTTCCAGCATCTGCCAAAGATCTGAGGTTTATGTATTTTGCAGGTAGATGCTAGATGCTGCTAGCTTCCAGCAGTGGGGGTTTCACCTGGGATAGGGTCAGATGACAAGAAATGAAGTCATTCTGCAAGCTAACCCAGCAGTAATATTTGAGATATTAATTTAAGAAGTCTCTTAGAGAGACACAACATTCTGTATCTTTCTTGGACCTGGCAAAAACAAAGACCCATTCATCACACATCTGCCTTGCTCTATGGTATGTAAGTTAGTAGGGAATAGTATAATTCTCTTAGATATAGTGAGGAATATAGTGAAGTTCAGTTTAAATATTTTCTTTATTTATTTGAGACTGTCCTGCAATGATGTTTTAAATATATCCTGTGGATTTGAACTCTGATGTCACTGTGAATATATATATATATATATATATATATATATATATATATATATATATATATATATATATATATATATATACTGAGTATTTTCTTGTTCTTTTATTATTTAATATTAAATATATTTAAACTTTTGATTGTGGCTGATTTGTGTAGAAATATTTAAGTTCTGAGAGTATTGCATATTTATTTGGTGACACTGCATGGACCACTCTTAATAGCCTTGCTCTTGGTCAAACTACCATTTGTGTTAATATTAATATTACACAGTAAGATTGGACACCCCTTGTTAAGGGCCTTAACATAGCTGATAAGGAGTTGGCTGGTGGCAGTGATAACTACCTGATAGTCTGGGCAAAAGTGGGCATAGCTAATAAACCTGAACCAGCTTTTCCCTGTGTGTGTGTATGTGTGTGTGTGTGTGTGTGTGTGTGTGTGTGTGTGTGTGTGTGTGTGTGTGTGTAAATCAAACCTCAAAGAGTGTGCGTGTGTCATCTACTTGGGCATGGACATAAAGCACTGGCTGGACAGAGAGGGTGCTGGAGGTCTTGTATTGGCCATTCAGTTGAGAATTCTGCTTTGTAGCTGTGCCAGTGGGGAGTCTTACTGGGGATCTGGATAAAGAGGGAGAAACCAGCCCTGAACTGACTGTGGTCTCTGTGTGCTGTTAAGGGAAATTGCACTTGATGCAGAAAGCTGAATCTGGAAATACTGTGTGTGTACTTGTCAACCTCCCAGTGTACTTCTCCCACTATTGCCAGTGGTTAGGATTGAGGTTCCTTGATTACTGGTCTAGTGGTGGGTCATCACAGAGGGAAAAGGGAGGAGTGGGAACAGATGAGAAAGGATAATATATTTTCCTTAAATAATTGGTTGTTCTCCAGGCTTCTGGTTTGTATCCAGTAGGGAGGTGTTGTAGTTGAATAGTTTAAGGAAGAGCTTGGGCAGAAGCGTAGCTGGTTCAACCAAAGCCCCATCTCCACAGCTCTTCAGGTGAAGAGCAAAAAACAAACCAGCCCCCTGCCTTCTTTAGTAATGGGTGCTAACCCTAAAACTGCCCGTTCCCCCAACCCTAACCCGACACCTTAACATCATTAAAACCTTCTTGTAACACTGCCAGTATTCAGGCAAATTTGAGGCTAGTGTTATGGGGGAGCTTTAATTTCAGTATCAGGAAAGGAAATAGTTTTCCTCTCCTGATGTTATTGTTCTCGGTTTTGTTTTTGTTCTGTATTGTGTATGATCAAACTTATTTTGTCTGTGTTTTACATTTGACATTAGGGTGGTTCTGTCATACACACTATACCTGTACACACACACATACACACACACACACACACACACACACACACACACACACACACACACACACACACACACACACACACACACACACATATATATATATATATATATATATATATATATATATATATATATATATATATATATATATATATATATATAGACAGATATGTATACTTTTTTTTTTAGGAAAGACGATTCATCACATAAAAGTTGATCAACTTTCCTAGAATGACATATTACACAACTTACAAATCTTTAGAGTCATTTTTTCATCTTTACAGTTGTGCATATTTACCAAAAGCTACTATACTTTACTTTAAATCATATTTGAGTGTAGGTACAGCCACTTAGGAGTTATTGTCATTATACAATTGCATTATTTCAAAAACAGAAATGGGTTAGAGTCCACACTGAAATGCTTGAACTCACAATGCAAAGTCCCGGCATGTTAAAAAAAGACTGAAAATCTAGGAGAACAGCAAATATTAAACATTGTTCCTATCCTTTAAACTCATTTTTGCAAGGGGACAATCCTTTTTTTACCCCACACCTCTTGAAGTTATATATACCAACTCAATACTGCCATACCTCAAAGAAAATGAAATATTCTGATAAATGTCAATTTCAGACTTGTGTAAATTCAGATTTTCAGCTTGTCAGTCTCCTCCTTATGAGATTCAGCCATATGATTCTTGACCATTCAAATGGTGACTAGTGGGATTACCTTTTTAATAATGTCACTGCATGAAACAGCTTCTTCCTTGATTCAATCTATTTATACATCTGGAGAAAAATTATGAGGTACCATCCATCCATGCATTCATCCATAATGCAGATGTGGACACTTGGACAATATATCAGTTAAGTGGATTTATTGTTACATTTTTAAAGAGAAATCAGCAATGTATATTCATTCAGTAAATTATTTTAGGGCACTCACTTTATAATGGATTCTGGATGACTTTTATGAAATTGCCTTTTATTTTTGTGAATTAGTCTGCTCTGTGGCTATATGAGAGAAATGGAAAAAAATGAATGCTGTCTCTTCATGCTCTGAAGGGGGAAATATGTACATCACAGATTTTTTTCCATTGTTTTTTCACCCAACTTCAGAAAACCATCAGAATCCCCTGTCTCTGCTCACTTTATTATTTATTTATTTACATTTGTTGACCGGGAAAGTCCACTTGGTCAGAAACCCATTTTCAGTGGAGGCTCAGGGAGAAAAGCTCCACAGTCAATCAAATACTGCACAGAACAAATACAAAGTGAAAGAGATTTACATACATTAGCATAGGGTGGGGAGTAATAGTATATAGTTAATACATAATTATCAGTCTGTATGAATACATAACATGCTTTCAGTCACAAGAAAGTAATCATAATCATTGGTAAATTGCACATATCGTTGGTAGGAGAAACAGTCATATAGAGGAGGAAGAAAATAATATGACAGAGGGTTAAAGAGTAGGATCTGAGTAGTTACGTGTGTGAGGTTAAGGGGTCTTATACTGTATTTCACATGTACAGCTGGGATTATTTAAACAGTGGGTTTTTAGTGCAGATTTAAAGGCTATTAGGCAGTCAAGTTGAGTAATGTATGAGGGGAGGCTATTCCATAGCTCTTTTGTTGGGTTTAGCTATGTTTAAAAGTGTCATTTCTGAAGACTGGAGGGTTCTAGTTGGGGTGCATGTGTGCAAGATAGACTGGAGTGCAGGACAGTTATCAAGTTTGAAAATTAGCTTATGAGCAAGTCTTAATTGAGTATAATAGAGGTAGTGGTGAAATTCAAGCCAGGACATGTTTGCAACAGCTTTGCAGTGGTGTGAGTGGTAGGGCATGTTAGAGGCAAATGTTGCTATCTTGTAGTAACAAAATTGTAGCTTATTACTGAAGGATGTATGGAGGCTGATGAAAATGGGGTTTGAACACAAGAGGGATGGGATAAGCAAAGTGCTAGTTTTATCTTAGTTTGTTTATCTAGGTAGAGTTTATGTCTGTATAGTTTGCCAAGTCTGAAATGCATTATCTTTACTGTATTGAGAATATGTTGTTCAAAAGAGAGTTTATCAATAGTGATTCCTAAAAGTTTTGCAGATAGCAACTGTTTTATTTCTGAATTATGTAAAAAATCTTGAATTCTGCACCTGGAGGTTTTGATGAAAATAGTATCAATTTAGATTTTTTGAGGTTTAGCATTAATTGGGTGTTATTTAGTCAGGTTTCCATCGATGTGAATGCATCTTGGGTGATCTTCTGGAGGTAAGCAAAATTGTTGGAGGATGAGATTATAGTTGAATCATCTGCATACTGAATTAATATGCTTTGTTGGAAGGCTTTATTAAGTTCATTAATGAATATATTAAAGAGTAGTGGTCCTCAAATGGACCCTTGTGGGACTCCTGTGTTATTTGCCAGATATTCTGTTGGTTTTGCCATCTAACCAATTGCTGTCTATCATTTAGGTAGGAGGAAAACCAGGTTAATACACTTAGAGAGCATCCAAGTTTTTCTAAATATTGTAATAACTTAGGGTGTGATAGTGTGTCGAAAGCCTTTGATAGGTCCAACAGGAGTACTGAAGTTGATAGGCCAGCATCAAGAGCTTTATTCACAGTATCAGTGAAGGAGATTAAAGCTGTGGTTGTGCTATGTCCAGGACGGAATTCATGTTCAGTGGAAGCTAGGAGGTTGTTGTTAATGAGGTGATTTAGTAGTTGGAATTGTATGCATTTTTCTAGGATTTTTGATAGTGGGGAGAGAATGGAGATTGGTTGGTAATTTGAGAGATTGTGTGCATTACCACCTTTGTGTAGTGGAGTTATAATAGACTTTTTCCACAGTTGGGGGATATAAGATTCAGAGATTGCACAATTAATAAGAATACTTACAGGGTAAGCTATAACTTTGGCAGCCAGTTGTAAGTATTCAGGTGGTAAGTTATTAGTGGAGACTGAGCAGGTCTTTAGTTTGGCTAGCAATTTTAGAATTAGGGATGTAGGTACTGGTTGTAGTGAGAAAGGAGGACTGGGTGGGTTATTGTAAGTGGAAACCATAGTGGGTATAAAGGTAGATATGGGTGTCTATTTGTGTGGCATTTGGGGAGTTAGGGTTGCTTTTTGTAGATGAATCCTTGACTAGTTTTTGAATGGTGTCAATGAAATGGTTGTTAAATATTTGTGCTATCTGGTGAGGGTCTTTGTTGGGAGAGGGTGATGGATTTTGAATGTTACAAGGAATAAGCAGGGAGGATACGGATTTCCAGATTTTTTTGGGGATTGTTACTTTGGGAGGATTGTTGTGAGGAGAAATATGTTTTCTTATCAGTTATGATAAGTTTTTTTTGCAGTATTTTGAAGTTGTTTATAATTTTGTTCATTTGCTTGAGTTCTACTTTTTTCCATATTTTCTAGGCTTTGTCTCTAGGGAGGAGGGTTTGTTTAGTTTGCTTTGTTAGCCAGAGGGCAAGGATAGGTTTTGTTCATTTTGTACAAAGAGGTGTTAAGCTATTTAATGTGCTAAGAAAGACATTATTGAAATAATCTACAGTGTCATCCAGTGTATTTACCGGGGTCCAGTTTTGAGCTTGTAGGGTATTGATTAATATGTTTTGATCAAAGTGGGCAAGGCTCATGGTAAATTTATATGTGTGAGGTTTGGGGATTTGTATTTGGGTTCTATGGGTGTAAGCAGGTAGGTGGTCACTTAAAGTGTTTGGGAGGGAGCCGGTATTGGAGTAGTAGTGGGGGTCATATATTAGAATCCAATCTAATGTAGATTCTGCTCAAGGTTTTAAAGCATGTGTAGGCTCTGTGTTAAGTTGTGTGAAACTATGGAGGTTAATGCTGGTAGCAGGAGCTTTGGAAACTAGGTTTTGCCAATTAATGTTAGTGTCTCCTAGAATAATAGTTTCTTGGGAGATATTTTGGTTAATCCAACATAGAAAGTCTTCCAAATGGGGGATGTTTTAACCTGGGGGAATGTAGATAGCAGCAATACAGAGTTGTTTATTAGGGTTTATATGAAGGGATGTTATTAGGATGTCCATACTATTGAAAGTAGGGACAGGTTTCAGATGAATATTTATTGTTAAGGAGTCTCGATAAATTAACGCTATACCTCCACCTTTTTTATGGGGTCTGACATTATGAAGAATGTTGTAACCAGTCTCGATAAATTAAGGCTATACCTCCACCTTTTTATGGGGTCTGTCATTATGAAGAATGTTGTAACCAGGTGGAAAGATTTTGGTGTTGGATATATGTGTTTTAAGCCAGGTTTCAGTTATTGCTACTATGTCTGGTAAATGGTGACAAAGCCAGGACTGGAATTCATTAATTTTGTTGCAGAGGCTTTGCGCATTGATTGTTACAATTTATAAAGCATTGGTTTTAGAGGAATGAGTGTTTTTTTACAAGTTATTTGGATCAGGATTGGGGTGGACATCTCCACACTGAGTTAATGCTAGGAGAAGATATAGTAGTGTCTGTGGTTGGAGTGCTTTTAGCAAAGGTATATGTAGATAGTATTGTGTTAATTTCAGTTTAGTATTTGCGGGGGAAAGTTGTGGTTTGGCTAGCTATAAGTTATTGCTTACTAATAGGGATGGTGAGATGTTGGAATAAGTATTTAAATTATGTTGTAAAAGTGTAGCTAGTGTTGTGGATGTTGAAGGAGATGTATTTAATCTAGAGTGTATGGTGGTGGAGAGGGACAATAAGAGTAGTAAAGTAGTTAGGACAAGTGAGATACCTAAGAGTCTTACTAAGTGACTTGTATTGGATTTTAGGAATTGTAGTTGGTGATATATGCTAAAAGAGGTGGTGGAAAGTGTTGTGTTACAGGAGGGGATGTGGCAGGAGAGGGGAAGGGATTGTTAATGACATGAGGTATGGTATTGGTCAAGGTGGAGAGAGGGTAGAGTTACAGGAAGTACAAATGTAATGAAAGAAGGTATGGGTGGGAGTGGGAGTAGGGCAGGGGAGCTGAGTGAGCCCGTAGTGAAGCAGAGGGTGAATGGAGCGGGTGGTGCCCACCTTCACTTGATGGCAAAAAACAAACTATCTCCAAGATCCAACAAGCAAAGGAAGGAAGAACAACAGTTGTAAGTGGCAGAAACTATTTAAAATGCAAGAGTGTACATCTGTTGAAAAGACTAGAATATTACAAAGTTCAAAGGTTTGTTAGTGTACAAAGTCTGAGTTACAGAGAATGTCAGAAATTAAACAGAAACAGATGCCACTGAATTTTCTACATCACAAATGGTACTTACAGTTGTGCAGACTACTGAGGGATGCCCATGGGGCAGAGAGAAACAGAGTGTAGTCAGGCAGAGGTTTTAGTATTTAAAGATGATACTGCAGCTCTTGGGGAGGAAAAAGTAAACTCTCAAGAGGAAGAGGGAGGGAATAGACAGAATTGACAGGGCTGGGAAGCTTACAATAAGATTATGTTAGGAGACTGAAAGAACGGGGGGACTAAGAACCAAATCTTGGAGAAAGCTGTGAGAAAACAGGTTTTACAAGGCTAGGAAACTTACAGTAGAATAATGTTAGGAGAACAAGAGAAGGGGAGGCTATGAGCCAGGACTTGGAGAAAGCTGTGAGAACAGAAAAACATTAGCTAGCCCAGATCAGTACCTAAAGGCGTCTGTTTATGTATGTGAACTTAAAAGCAGATTTAGTAGAGCATCAGGGAAGTAGAATATAAAATAAATGCAAAGCTTTGGGGAAACTGTATATATTTGTTACAATAAATGGGAGAATAAAATTTAAGAATATAAAATAAATGTAATAAACAAGATAAATACAATATAATAATATAAAATAAATGCAAAGCTTTGGAAAAATGTATATATTTGTTACAATTAATGGGAGAATAAAATATAAGAACATAAAATAAATATGTGTATGAAGGGACTTAGCCCATAACTCTGTGTATTATTGTCTGAAATTGAAGACACATGTTTTATCCATGTTTGTCACCCTACTGAAAACTGCATATTATACTTATCTCTAAATGTTTCTATTGTTCCTAATGTATTTATAATCTGCTTTCTGGAGCTTTTCTCCCCGGGCCTCCACTGAAAATGGACATATATCCAGTCGGACTTTTCCGGTAAACAAATGTAAAATAAAATAAAATAAAATAAATGTAATATACAAGATAAATAAAATATAAGAATATAAAATAAATGCAAAGCTTTGGAAAATTGTATATATTTGTTGCAATAAATGGGAGGAAAATGGGGGGGGGCAGTAGTGTGCACAGCAGAAAAATCAGTAGGAGTATCACAGAGAGATTATAATAGACCTATACTGCTCACAGTCTGTTGATAAAAGTAGGACTTGCAGTAACGTTTACTGGTTTGTACGGGGTTCCACTCCCTGTGTTCTTGTATGCAGACAGTTGCTTCAGGTTTTTTTTTTTTGTTGGACTTTTGAATGTGGTTAAGAGAAGTTGTGCACACTACTGAGGGATGCCCGTGGGACAGAGGGAAACAGAGTGTAGTCAGGCAGAGGTTTTACTATTTAATTATTAGGCAATTCAGTATTTAATTATTAGGCAATTCACTCTTTGGAGGGGGGAGTCCTATGGATCATTATTTCCCCCAAGTGGTGGGAGGCAAGCAGTGGATAATGCAGCCATCATTTATCTGAGGCCAGGAGTTTGCACTTCAGACCTATAAGCCCTCTGTGCTGGGTACCAGCCAAGGCTCAGTATGCAATGGGTGTCATGAGTGTTGCATGGTTCTCTAGCTATCTCTCTGATAGGCTGCAGTCAGTATAATGGGACTCAGCACTATCTACCCCTCTGTTAGTAAGAACTGGTGTTCCACAAGGTTCCATTCTTGGACATCTACTCTTTATATCTTCACCAAATGACTCCACTCATCTTGTCCTCAATCTAACATTGTCCAATACGCAGATGACTCTACAGTCATAACTTTGCTAATCCCCCCTTAGAACTCCTAACAAATACCCAGACATCTTTCAACTCAGTAGAGACATGGCTCACTAATAATCAGCTCATCCTCAACCCTAAGAAAATAAAATTACTACTCTTTCTACCTAAATCTGCAAACCACATTAAACTTTCCTTCTCCATAAGGTCCTTAAACAATACTCCCATAGAAGTTGAAACTAGCACAAAACCCCATGGCATTACCATTGATGACAAACTAAAATTCGATCTTCACATTAACAATTGTATCAAAAAAAACACCATGAGCTAAGACTACTGTACAGGAACAACAAATTCCTAACTGCTGAAACTAGGATTTCCCTTATCCATGCCTACCTTCTACCATGCTTAACCTATTGTTCCCAAATACTACAAATCTGAACTACTCCCTACTTACCAAATTAGAATCAACCTGCCGCAAAATAGCTAGATTTTCAGCTCAACAAACATATAAATCTCACTACTTTCTCTCCCTAAAATACCCAAACTGGCTGAACTACCTCACCGGTTCCTACAATCTCAACTCCAAATCATACAATCCATCCTATATCAGCCTGATTTCTGCCCAAGTCTATCTTCTCTCATCTCTCATCTCTCACTACTCCACTACCAGACTTCTCTGAAGCTCAACCCAAGACCTACTAAAAATCCATAAACCCAAATCCAACACAGGGTGCAACTTATATAGCTACCATCCCTCTATTGCATGGAACAAACTCCCACTAGAAATAACAACCCTGACTCACCCCAAACAATTTAAGCTAGCAACCAAAGACCACTTTAAAAAAACACTGGTCCTGCCATTGTACTCGCCCTCCCTGATTATTACCTACCTTTTATAGTACAGTCAAACTAACTTACCAAAACTTACCATTAACTACTTCATCCTATGCTTCCTCTCCAACCTCCAAAGCTTCTTCTATACTCTGCTCCCTGAAATTCTTATGTAACCTTTTAGGTTTCTGCTACTCTGCATACAAAACCTTATATTTACTCAACTCTCTTTTTAAATCAAAACATACAACTTATTCTATTTTTTTTAACATTCTCCTTTTTGTTTATAGCACTGTTTTATCTGTCAACAATATACAGTATGTAGCTTACATATTTTAACTACCAAAATTCTCTATTGCTATTTTTATTCAAATGTATCTGTATTGCTATTTTTATTGCATTGTATATCTTTGGAGCTTTTCTCCCTGGGCCTCTGCTGAAAAAGGGCAATAGCTCAGCTGGACACTCCTGGTCAACAAATATAAAATAAATAAGTAAATAAATAAATAAAAATGAGGACATGTCATTTGCTTCTGAAAATGACAAAACCTCTTAAGACAGTTCTGATCCCACAAAGCCGGTACTCCCATAATCTACACTCTCTGCCAGGGATTCTACACTCAGATCGAGCAACTGGAAATGCAACCCTTCCCCTCGCCCCCAAGACAGATGAGCCAGGGAAAGCTGGAAAGTAGGTGTTAGCGTCCAGAATATGAAGTGTTGGGAGACTTTTGGTTGACCAAAACCATCTAACATTATAAAAAATGGTGCTATATGGAATGAGGTATTCTTTTCTCCATTTTTCATTTTCAAAAGGTTATAAACTGAGGACAGGGTTCACAGAGGAGATGAAAGGGATTAATGGTTGTTGAGCAAAGAATTATTACAAGAGGCTGAAGAAAATGAAAGGAATAAAGAAGAATGATGAGAGGAGACAGGAGGACTTTAGGTACGTTTAAAGCATAAAATGAATCTAGATGTAGGTATCTGTTGATTACAGACAGAGTGAAAGTCTTTGATATAGAAATAGATTGATGAAGAATATAACAGCACAGTGAGAGTTTTCTTCGCTGGCAGCATTAGAGAAAAGATTAGTGGTTTTCCATAGCAATAGGCACAAATAAGGTGATAAAGGAGTTCGGGTATATTTGGAAGGCTTACTAGATACCAGCAGAAATCAGATAAGCAATTTAATGAATGTATCCATAGGACCCTATCAGAGTTCTAGCTAGGCAGGTTGATGCCCTAGAAATTGTCCCATGAGATGCCCATCCCAAGTCTGAAGTTGAGGACAAAAAACTTCTATTTGCAGTTAAGGAGCACTCAAAAAGTGAAAGCACCATTTATATATTGTTAAATTATATACAGAAAGCCTCTTTGTTCATATGTCTGCTAAACTGCAGCACTGAGTTATGGTATGGTAGTTCCTTGCTATAATTCACTGATTATTTAAAAAGTCTTTGTTCAGGCTAAACAAATTAAAAGACAAAACTAATGATATATCAGAATAATAGCTTTTTATTAAACTGCTTGGCTAAACTATAATAAAAAACTATACTGGCTCCTTGCCACCATGAACTTCTAACACACAAACACTGAATAAATGACTCGATTCATGATCATGGCTGCTGAAATATTTGCTTGCACTGCCTGCAGGGAGTGACCAACACCTGAACTACAAGTTTGACTGTGCCATCTAACATCTTGTGACCATGGTAACTTCCTTTGTCCAGTCCTTGGTATGTCTCTTTCATGGCTGTTTCCACTAGAAAAATTATGCTATGCAAATCATACCAGCTAAAGAGATATGTGGCTGCCTTATCACATCTCTTCAAATTTCAGTTGAATGGAGCTTCACCTTGGCAAAAAAATGGTTACTGCTTTAACCAGATGAAAAGTTATATAAATATTTTTTTGCAGGATCAAACCCCAATGTACTCCATATGTGAGGGTATTCACTGAGCCTCCCCTTATTCTACAGTTGGTACAGCCATGAAGAGCATTGAATCTTGCCTAGGCACACATAGAAACCATACCTCTTAGAATAAGAAATCTGGACAAAGCCATCATTAAAAGTGGGACAAAAAGACCCAGAAATAGTGACATTTTTTAATCATTGCTCTTACAAACTTAGAAAGTTGATAGAATAACATGTTAGCATTAGCAGGAAATTTTTGAAGGGTATGAAGTCTGAAACTCAAATGTCTGTCATTATTTTCTAACTTCACTCTTTAATGATTTGCCACTAATTTGATAGAAAATCACAACTTTAGAAAAACTAGACCAAAAATATGCAAAATTCTGAACATTCTGCAAAAATCTGTAGAGTTGAGAGGTATGGTACTAGGAACTGTACCAGAATTTACTTTCTGTAGCAAACATCAGTCTCTGAGTTGAGCATTAGTGAGCTAAAAATAAATGAGCTAGAACTCATCTACGTAGGATTCATCTTCAGATAGGACAACACATGTGACCATTATCTCCTGATTTGTTGTGGGTTACTGTGGCATCTAGCTTGAAGTCATCATTTTAAATATTCATATAAGTCAATATCAAACTAAATTCTGAGCCAGTAGCTAATTGCATTCCTAGATACCTGGTTGGTAAGGTACATATATGATTTGTTTACATTGCAAGCAGTCTAAGTAATGGCACATGTTTAGCATACTGTTATTTACCTGCCATGGTAGAAAATTATGAATGTTAGCACATGATTCATTAACAAATGGCCCAGTTCCAGACTGACATGCAATCATATTGCGTAGAGCATGCCCCAGAACATGTACTGCATTGTATCCCCGATAAGCAATTTTTAAGTTTGACAAATGGAATATGGTTAGGTCTAATTTTGTTATATCCTCATTGCCAGTACACATTATGCCAGTTCCTTGATTTTGTACTGTTGATCGATTTATATTTGTTGGCCAGACACAATCAAATGCTTTCTCCCAAAAACTAATAATAAAAATATCATTTGGTGATACTGAGGGATGAATTTTATGTAGAAAATTCAAAAACTCTGGTATTTCCCTCTCATTCTTTGAAATTGCTAGAGAGCCGTTTATAACCTCCCATACATTTTTTTTGAAAATTTCATTTAAGACTGAACATGGCCTTGTAGGTCTTATGTATGTTTTCTTGCTTGTATCATGCACAGAAATTGCTTCCATCAAAGGTACTACCAAAGAAATAGAGACATAAATAATCACCACATTTACTGAAAATTTATCGATACTCCCAACTATATTGGGAATCTTTCTCAGAAGGTTAGGCTTTGAAATAGTCTCCAAGAAAGGAACACATCCACCAGCCTCAGAAATTCGCTTCTTCAGATTCTGGCTACCAATCTGACCATAATCATCTTCTGATGCAATAATTCCAATCCACGACCATCCAAAATACATTATTAATTTGGTTAGTGCTAGATTCTCCATATTTCCATTCGGGATTGTGCGCAAAAATGATGGGAACTGCATCTTGTCACTGAGAATTTCTGACATGGACCCAGAACTAATCTGGAAACACAACACATAAACAGTACAATAGTCAATCTATTCTGTAAATTAAGTAGAGTAGACCCCCGCCCCGGGATTCATGAAGCAAATTTCTCCATGCAGGAACAGTGTAGCTGCTTCTGCATGGAATATTGCTGCCGATACAGGAAACAAGCCATTTGATGTGCACAAGCTTGCCTACACTGTTCCTGCGCAGAAACCAGTGCAGAATGCTAATTACCTTATTTGCTGGTGAAAAACATGCAAATGAGGTGAATTAGTGATTTAGCAAGCAGGCAGGTATCCATGCAAGTACAGCGTTAGTGGCAGAAATGTATCTGGCTAGTAGCCAAATGCATTTCTGCAAATAACAAAACGGAGGCATGACAGCTCAAATAAAAGCATGTATCATAATCTTTAGGTATGCCAATGGCCAAATATATGGCCATTGGCATGGAAAGGTGTTGCAAAATAATAGAAGTCATTTTTTTTGGCTGATATTGGCCTTTTAAGCATAGGGCAGCTGCGCACAAATGTCATTGTGCCAAAAAAAATGTGAAAGCTCAAGTTTAAGGGAAATCTGCATTTTCCCATTATATTCTATGACATGCAGAATCAAAACAATGCCAGGGAACAGTGGTTGTTAAGGGGAAAGGATCTGGAGTAGTGCAGTAACTATGGACTAAGGCAGTGGGGTATGCAAATGAGGGGAAATTTACTAAATCACAAAATTCTTTCTAAGTGTCACACTTCACCTAATTGTGTAGGTGCTGTAACGCGATTGTGTAGGGAGGAGGAGAAGCTGACATGAAAAGGGGGTGTGTCATGCTTGGTGTAAGCACATTGGAGCTCCAGGACTCGCAGATGAGCTTAGCTAAGCACAGCTAAGCAAGGGGGGTGTGTCTGAGACATTTCACTGCTGTTTACCTTACCTAAATGGGTTTGCGCGGTGTGCACCAGGTCTAAAAAAAAAAAAAAAAATCCCGGAAATAGCAGCACTGTTTACATTTGGGCAGATTTGCATGGTGCACCTTGGGGCTTAAAGGGGAAGGGAATGGGAAGAGAAAAAAGAAAAAAGGTAACTAGCAGAATAAAAGCAATCAAGTACAAATAAAATAGCAAGCAGGTGGAATGTATTATAGCCAGCCAATCATACAGGCAGCATTTGTAGCACAACAGTATAAAGTGTGCAAACACCTTACAGTCTGGTTTTCCCACAAACCTTGCACCATTGGTATACACATGTGGGGAAGTTTTAACCCAAAAAATGTTAGGGGCTGCCGTTGCTTTGATTTATCAGTATGTGCTAGAGGCTGAGGGTGGTGATGAGGATAATGCTGACAACCGCCCCAGACTGAGGAGGAGGAGAAGAGTGTTCAGACCCAAGGTAACCTACCAGGGGATACATGATCTGCAGATAGTAGAGTGCCACAGGGTGGACAGAGACCTACTTCAGAAAATCAGTGAGCTGTGCTGGCCTCAACTCAGATCCAGAACCAACAGATGGGAACCCATCCCAGTGGATACCAAGGTATGTGTAGCCTTAAGAATACTAGCTACAGGCACTTTCCAAAGACCTACTCAGGACATCATGGGGGTCTCACAGGCATCTGCATCCAGGATACTCTACCAGTTCCTGGATGCCATGCAAACACATGCTGGTAAGCACATTTACTTTCCCAACTCCCGTGAGGAAAGGACCAGCATTATGCATCTCTTCCACTGTATAGCAGAATACCCAGAGGTACTGGGTGAGAGACTTTACGCACATCCACATCAAAGCACCACCCAGTGAACAGGGTAGGGTCTACGTAAACCGCAAGGGATTCCCCTCCATCAGCTGCCAGGTTGTGTGCAATGCCCTGGGCATTATCATAAATGTGTGTGCTGGCATCACTGGAAGCTATCATGACTCACACATCTGGCATTTGTCACAGCTGTGCCAGGCATTTACCATTTGGGTCATCCCATATGGCTATCTGGTGGGGGATGCTGGCTAAGCACTGGAGCCGTGGATGATGATACTGATCAGAAATGCACACACACCACACAAGAATGCCATAATGAGGCACATGCACAGACCAGGATCATTACAGAGCATGTGTTTGGGATGCTCAAGTCAAGGTTCCACTGCCTTGACATATCTGGTGGAGCCTTGAAGTACTCTCCAGCCACATGTGCACACATGTTCATAGTATGTTCCATGCTACAAAATATGATCCTGTGGAAACAGCTGCAGCAGGAACAGCATTGGAAAGGGCCACACAGCTCACCACCATTGCCAAGGTCCCCAATGGCACAGAGGGACTCAGAGAAGGAGGCCCCTGAACCTGCTCCTGTGGGAAGACAGAAGGGTGACCAGTATGCTCAGGCCTTGGCAAAGAGGCAATGCATAGCACACACACTGACACTGTAGGGATCCCAGGGACTGACACTTCTCTCTGAATTGCACACACAGTAAAATGGATGACACACATCACATTACCTGTAACTTACCATGTATAGGCAGTGTACTATGTGCATCTAACATAGGCGGCCCTCAAGCACTGTTCTCACAACTGCCGCAGGCACAAGGTAAGTCAGTCTTCCTTAACAATAAATTAATAGAGTAGTATGTTTTGGTAGCATATCTATGGTAGTGCTGCATGCATGCAAGGGAATGGGGTGGCCTACTGGGATAGCAGCAGACAACTGACAGCTATGTGGGACTACAGTAAATGTCTGCCCAAAACTGGCCTCTACACACTATGCAGTAGTACCCAAGGTGGCAAATCCTACTGCAGTATATGTATGGGAGGACTATTAACTGGGGGGGGGTCATAGGTCACAGGCATGTATGTCAGTGTGGGGTCCCATACCCACCCCTCACACCCACACAGCAATTCAGCTGTAGAAAACTGGAGAGGAATGTATGAAAAAGACACGCAAATGGTGGCAATGTTGAATTACAGACTCACACAGTGATAGCATAGCAGGAATCACAGTAGCAGTAAGGCTATGAAGGTAAGAAATCTGAAACTCAAATATATGCCATTACAATCTGACCTGCGCTCTTTACTGACATGCCTATAATCCCCAAGACAAGGCACAATAGTATGGTAAATGGAACCAAAATGTAAAGCAAATATCAACACAGTCTGTGCAAATGTGTACAGTTGACAGATGTGGTCCCTCCCATATACCCACAGAAATGCAGTAACATGTATGTTTGCAGGGAAATAGCAGCATAGCACACATTGGCAGGACTGTACCAGTACACATGAAAATAAGTTGCCTGTCCACAATATGCAAGGGTCAATGAGCTACATGTATGTGTGGTTAATACTGTCAGGATTTGGCCAGCATGTTCCCCTGTCAGTCATCTTGTAGTGCCCTAGGTACAGTACCATCTTTGACAGGGCCATGTGCAAATAACTGCAGTGCCAACTGATTTGCATGTCATTGACACCCATTGCTCTGCCACTGACATACCCGGAAGTCAAAGTGCTATGTGGAATATACTACAAATATAATGGACATCTTGAAGGATGTGTAGCCGAAGTGCTATGACTTTTGTGAATATAGTGCTTTTTGGTATTGTTGCCAGTGGTTATTTTCAATAATCCTTTTTCGTATGTTTGCTTTTCTATATAATGGACATGCCTGCACAGTAGAATGCACTCTATACCCACACCCATAAGTCCCAGCCTCTGACACTAAGATGTCTGGACAAGAGAAGAAATAAAAGTGTAACAAAGGCACAATGATAGGCATGTTTTGTAAATATTGCCCTTACATACTGAGAAAATTTGTAGGGTGAGAGGTCTGCAGTAGCAGGAATTGTCTAAAGGTTATGTAGTCTGAAACAGTAATGTCTGTCATTATTTTGTAACACCACTCTTCATTTATATGTAACTAACTTGCCATAAAAGCACACTTTATGTAGACAGGATGAAACTTCTAGCCAAACACCTGGACAACCTGCCAAAAAATGTACAGGTGAGAGGTATGGCCATACAAAGGATATGACATCTCATGTAGGAAAGATACCACACAAGCAGTAGATCACCAACCAGTATATCACCAAGTTGCTGGATTGTTTACACAGCATGTCATCACTCAACTAGCTGTAGCCACACCTCACAAATGGCGTTGTTGGGCAAGAATTTACATAGCTGCCCTCATAATATTGGTCTACACATCATACAACTAGAATTCCTCTGGTAAAGCACTGTGATGATCTGAGGATGTCTAGCACTAGGTAAAGACACAATACATTGCAGTGTTAAACTACAGATATGTCAGAAAATGTCTGCTTAACAAACCCAGTACCCCAAGGAAAGTCATGTTTATTCTGGAGAGGTATGGCTGTAGCACACCAAACCTTGGGCTGGAGTACATCTATCTCATTTGGAATGGAGTCCCACTCTAACTATACAAGGTCACACTGGGCATGCTCTTACACTTAGAGAATCATGGGGCATGTTGGAACCCACATCGGACTATATGACTGGATTGTGTATATATGTCTGTGCATACAGACAGCTATGCACACCTTAACTGTCCACCCCCACACACATACATCAGACAGGATTACCTGCAGCTAGCTGTAGGTGGTCCATATGTCATATATCTGCATCTATTGCATGAGATACTCAGACATATATATGGTCAACAGATAATAATATATGTCAAGCATACACACATATAGATCTGGGGAAGTGAGAGACAGACAGTGATATATATATATAGAGAGAGACACACACAAGGGGACACAGACAGTGGGAGTTGCACACATGGATATCCTGAATGGCATACAGTGATGTCCTGCTGTGGACAGTGGCATACCAGTTGTAAACAGTTGCATATGCCAGCATAAAAGGTGAGCCCCATTGTGTAATAGTACTGATGTTGGGTTTATAATATCACATTACCTGTGTGTATGTGTGTGTGTGTGTGTGTGTGTGTGTGTGTGTGTGTGTGTGTGTGTGTGTGTGTGTGTGTGTGTGTGTGTGTGTGTGTGTCCATAGGTCTAAGTATATGGAGACTGTTCCCACTCAGTACACTTCACATTGCCCTAATTCACAAGATCTGCTGCTGTCATTCACCTTAGAAGTACCATTGGACACCTGTCACCTCCTATAAGCTCTGTAGTGCATGTCATAATTGCATAAGACTATAGTACAGATGCCTAGATAGGTAGGGGTTCTAATCTCAATAGTGGCAACTGTGTGTGTGTGAGACAGTTGTGTGAGGGAGTGTGTGTGTTTGTTTGTTTGTAGGTGAAACAGTTTTAGGCCATTCCCACCCACTACACTTCCCAGAACCCCACTTTATCAGTTTTGCTGATGTCATTCCCCTTATCAGCACCTTTGGCCAGTTATCAGCCCAGTAAGCTCCATAGTGCGTGCAATAACTGTGTAAAACTATAGTACAAATAACTAGATAGATAGGGTTTCTAATCTCAATACTGGCAATGGTGTGTGACAGTTGTGTGTGCCAGAGTGAGGGAGTGTGTGTTTGTTTCCTTGTAGGTGAAACAGTTTTAGGACATTCCCACCCAAAACACTTCTCAGTCCCCCACTTTATCAGTCCTGCTGATGTCATTCCCCTTATCAGCACCTTTGGCCAATTGTCAGCCCAGTAAGCTCTATAGCGTGTGCGATAACTTTGTAACACTACAGTACAAATCACTAGATAGGCAGGGGTTCTACTCTCAGATCTGGCAAATGTGTGTTTGGGTGTATAAGTGTAAGTGTGTATGTTTGTAAAAAGTAGTATTTTGATATCAGGCCTGCTGATGTCATTCCCCTTATCAGCACCTTTGGCCAATTGTCAGTCCATTAAACTCTGCAGCTCATGAGATTAATGTGTAGCACTACAGTTCAAATCACTAGATAAGCAGTGGTTCTACTTTCATATCCGGCAAGTGTGTATGTTTGTAAAAAGTAGTATTTTGATAAGTTTCCCACCCAGTGCCCTACTTTATCAGTCCTGCTGATGTCATTCCCCTTATCAGCACCTTTGGCCAATTATCAGTCCAGTAAGCTCCATAGCACATGCGATAACTGTGTAACACTACAGTACAAATACCTAGCTAGGCACGGAAGGGGGGGGTTCTACTCTCAGAATTGGCAAATGTGTGTGTGGGTGTGCAATTGTGTATGCTTGTAAGAAGCAGTATTTTGATAAGTTTCCCACCCAGTGCCCTAATTTATCAGTCCTGCTGATGTCATTCTCCTTATCAGCACATTTGGCCAGATGTCAGCCTTGTACTCCGTACTGTATGCGATAACTGTGTAATGCCATAGCAGACATAACTAGATAGTCAAGGGTTCTAATCTCAATACTGGCGACTGTGTCTGTGTGTGTGTGTGTGTGTGTGTGTGTGTGTGTGTGTGTGTGTGTGTGTGTGTGTGTATGAGAATCATATTGTGTGTGGGTTACACTATTTTGAGTTGTGTACCACTCCATATACTTCCCATCACCCTACTTTAAAAGGCCTACTGATGTAATTCACCTTAGAAGTAACTTGGGACAAAGTGAATTCATATAAGCTCTGTAACGCATCTGATAACTGTGTAACACTATAGTAGAAATAACTAGATAGGTAGGTGTTCTAATCTCAATACTGGTAATTGTGTGTGTGTTTGGATGAGAATCATATCCTGTGTGGGTTATACCATTTTGATGTGTGTTCCATCCATGCCTGTTTACCACCTCTTGATGGCATTACTTTATATAGGGTGTTAATGACATCTGCCTAACATGCAGCATGTTAAACCATTGTACAGGCCATACCAGTCATCTGTACAGATGTCTACAGAATATCTGAATGCTTGCAACCCATATGTGGTCTGTGCCCCCTAACAATGGTCATGTATGTGATATTGTTGCCAAATATGTCACAGTTAGCTTACTGACACACATGCCAGCATCAGATATCATACCTGAATAGCTTACTGACACACATGCCAGCATCAGATATCATACCTGAATGAAACATCATGCTCATACAAATGTCTGTTGCCCTATCACTTGTCCAGGCTTCTAGGAGAATAAGATGACTCCAGTTGTTATGTCTGGTGGGTTAACTCAACATCCATGAAGGCATTCACAACATTATGTGTTGTAAGAGATAGTGGGTTATGTCCCACCCATATAATCTATGTGGAGCATGTCATGTGTATGTAGCACTGTAGTACATTAAAGTGGATATGTAGGTTTACAAATCTGTCTATTGCCAACTGTGTTTGTGTTACTGTATGCAAATGCTATGTCAGTCTTTTACTGTGTGTATGCAAAGGATATACCATTGTGTCTCTCTGTTCCACCCTGTGAGCTCAGGAATGCATACCACAAACCTGTCATACACAGTACCTTGCATGCCCTCACCAACTGCATCAGGGTTGAGTGTATGGGAAAGAAATGTCAGGGGTGACAGGTGCTGACACATAAACCTGTTGTGGTCAATCTAATGGCTAAGCATGTAAGGGACATTTTGACAGTACTCAAGTAACCTGTCCCATATGTATGAGCCTGTAGTACTACACAACACTGAGGTGACATGTCTGAAGGCTACCCGTCTGTGACAAGGGGTATGTACGCAATGTCACACTGTCTGACAACAGTGTCCATCACACACTGTTGCATGCATATACACCTGGTAAATGTGCATATAAAGCTGTACCTTGGCAATGAAATGGTCAGTGTATTTCCACTCTGCCATAATCCACATTGGTAATGTCTGCAGGGCCACAGCCTGCAGACACACAAGCACCTGGAACACAAACAGAATACAGCATGTCAGACTACATTCAGCCAGTGGTACTAACAGCAGTAATGCATCATGGCTAATAAGGTACATACACGTTTATGTGTACCCATAATAAATGCAAGCAGACAGCACCTTACACAGTATTAGATAGCTACACTGTACTATATTCACCCTGTGCATCAGACCCATATTAGCCTGTCAGCATCAATGGTGTGGATGACATGGATGTGGTGCAGGTATCATCATATGCACAGGGTGTGGTGTGGGTTTGCCAAAGGCCTAGGCTGGGCCATACAGTTAACATCCATGTGTGTGCATTTGGAGGGGTATCCTATAGAAGGGCTGTGCAGAGCTGCTCTGTGTGTCTGGAGGTGACCTGGCTGTGATCCAGATATCTGTATGCATGTACACACACAGTCACGCCATGTGGCTGCCCCACACAGGGGCATGTTGGACAGCTGTAGACCGTACATGGCAGGATGTCCAGTTCACCATCTCTGACCATGGGCATGTGAACTGGTCCTGCCAGGGCTTTCACTGGCACCACCAGCCACAACACCAGATGCAGTACTGCTTCCTGATGGTGACTGCTGTCTGCTGGATCCTTGTCCCTGATGGGACCGGCCAGGACAATATGCCCATGGCCTGCTCTGTTGTGATGTGGACAGCAACCCGACTTTGTTAGTGCTGTTGTCACTGCCACTGCAGGAGTGTGGGGGTGCATGGCCCCGTAGACTCTCAGCTGATGTTGGTGCTGACCTATGTCCACTTGGCCAATGTCCATCTCCCACCACATGCTCTACCATAGACATGCCACGGTTGAGGATTGCCAGGGTCTCATGCCACCATCTATTCATGACCTCAGTCTGTTGGCGTGTGGCCTCACCAAGTTCATGTATGTCACCACACATACCAGGAAGAGTTGCATCCACCACCCTGAGTATTTGTCTGGTATTGCAGTCACTACATGCCTGTGCATCCATGACATCCTGAAACATGCATCTGGTGACATCTGCTGTGGCACTTGCAACAGTGGCTTGATGAGCAGCAGTCCTCCTGTGAGCACCCCTGTTCATCTGACTGTGTGGGACCTCACCTGCACTCTGGCTATAGCTAGTGTCTATACTCACACATGCCCTGGTCACTACATTAGCCAACTCCATGCCACCACCTGCCAACTGCCCATCACCTGTGGCTGCTGGAGATGGGACATGTGTGGGCAGTGTGACTGTGTGCAGGGACATTGTGGATGACTGTGGGATGCCAACTGATGGCACAGATTCAGCCCCTGACAACACCACCTTTGCCTGAATATGACCATCTTCATTGCCAGAGTCTGCAGAGACACTGACATCAGATTCTGATTGGGAGGGACTGTGACCACCATGACCACCTGCAGGGGAAAAACAACAAATGTAAATTGATATCTGCACTATACCATTTGCTGCTACATATACACACATGCAAACATACAGGTGAGGTGGCCAACAGACATTACACAGACCTCACAGTAACCAACTGTTGACATTCACACCACCGTCAGACCACTACATACACACCCTGGACAGGACCTCAACATCATGCAGTGCAGCCCTTTCCACTTAATATTACTAGTTATATACACCTCTGTGATATGTGAGTAGTGTTATTAGGAGATGAGCCTTCAATTAGCACACAATGCACCCATGTGCACATAATTGCTGTTCACCTGGATAGTACAGTGGCAAGTCCTACAGAACATACCTCTCAACTGTGCAGAGGGTTGCTGAATGTCTGCATGTGTGACTCATATTTCTGGTCTGTTCATCTTAACCCCTGTGTTTGCCTGACACATTACTGAGATGATATGAGGACTGGTGTCACTAATTAATGACATATTTTGAGTCTGACATGTCAAAACCTGCAGTACATGTATTTTACAACAGAACCAGTTATACTAACAACTGTCTAAGCTTGCAGTGGATATTATAAGTGTAGACACCCCTGTTAACATGCCAGGTTTGTCTGATATATAATATGAGAGCACATAAATAATGTGATAACATTTCCCACCTTTAATGTGACCTATAACCTGTGCAATACAATTGAAGAACAAACACATTGGTTAGGGGTAACGTATAAGTTGAAATACATGCAACAGGCTGGTTGCATGACTGTGCACACCTTTAAACTAATACTTTGTTAAAGCACCTTTTGATTTTATAACAACAGTCAGTCCTCTTGAGAAGGTGTGTATCAGCATGGCACATCTCAACTTAGCAATATTTGTACACTCTCCCTTGCAGAAGCTTTCCAACTGTGTCAGATTGCGAGGGCATCACTTCTACACAGGCCTCTTCAGGGAACTCCACATATATTCTATTGGATGTATGTGTGAATTGTGACTTGGCCATTTCAAAACATTGATTGTCTTCTGGTGAAGACATTCTTCTATGGAATTTGATGTATGGTATGGGTCATTGGTGTGTGTAAGTTCTCATCATCCACAGGTTTCTAGCAAACACATGAAGATTTGGAGCCAGAATGGACTGGTATTTTGAACTGTTCCTAATCCCCTCCACCTTGGCTAAAAGCCCACTCCCAGGTTATGAACAGCAACCCCAAAGCAGGACATTGGCATCACCATGCTTCACCATTGGGATGGTGTTCTTTTGGTGATGCACAGTGTTGTTCTTGTGCCACACAAACCTTTTGGTATTGTGGCCAAAAAGTGCAACCTTGATCTCATTACACCATAACACCTTTCTCCACATGCTATTGGGAGACCTGATGTATTTCTCCTGAGAAATTTCAGATGTTGTTCTGTGTGTGAGAAGGCTTCCATCTTCCAAACCTACCCCATAGTCCAGACATGTGGAGAATATGGGAGATCTTTGTCACATGTAGTACACAACTGGTACTTGCCAGAGATTCCTGCAACTCCTGTAGTGTTGCTGTAGGTCTCCTGGCAGCCTCCCTGACCAGGTGGGGTCTCGTCTTTTCCACATATATGGAGGGATGTCCAGTTCTATGCAATGTCACTATGTCCCCATGTTTCCACCACCATTTGATGACTGCATTCACTGTGTTCCATGGTATATGCAATGCTGTGGAAATGTGTGTGTACCCTTCTCTGGGCTGATACCTTTCACAAATGAGATCCCTTTGCTGCTCATAAACTGTATGTGAACTATGGCTGTTGCTGTAGCAGGCAATGGAGTAAGGTCTCTGTAACTGATGGCAGGTGTGTACCCAAGAAGATGTAATGCTGTAATAATATTGAAAGCTGCTTCAACACAGTATTAGCTTCAGCCTGTGCACACCTGTGCATCTAGCTTCTTGTTAGTTTTTTTATGTACCATAATTGTTCCCCTAACAGATTTGTTTATTTTACAATTGAATTGTACAGGTCATAGGTCACATGACAGGTTGGAAGGGTTCAGAATTTTTTTATTGTGCTCTTATTTTTGCATATCACAGATACCTGGCATTCTAACAGGTGTGTGTGTACACCATTTATATGCACTGTATAACACTAAGTTATAACATATGTCCCTAGTTTTGGGTCTTCGTCCACCCATTTTGTCAGCCTTTGTCCAGATTTCTTTTAATGACAGGTTGTGAAGTATGCTACAGATATGTGACATCTCCTGCAAATAGGTCCCTGTTCTGACCACTGTGATGCAATGCAGTTAACCCCACCACAAGTGAACATGCAGATATTGCAAAATGGCTGAGAGTAACAGTTGTGTGCATGGTCACATGCATGCCTTTAACATGCATGGGGTACTGGTGAGCAACAAGAGGAAACTCCCATACTCACCAGCTTCAGGCTGCTGTCCCACATGCAGACCAGAGGGACCTATGTAGTTGTGGGGGAGAGGTATTGTCAGCAGACTCACAGTTGGCATTGGTACAAGATGAATGCTATGTTTATGCACAGGTCCAGTAAAAGCTAGGATAGTACACAATTTGCTGTCCCTCACCATAGATGTGCGCTTGTGTGCATTACTAAACCCCACCCACAAATGCAGTTTGCACTGACATATGCATCTAGATACTCTATAGAAGACAGTATGACTGCTACATGATTAAATTGATGTGCACTGTGGCCTTACCTGGATGCTCCTCGCCTGTTGCCTGGTTGCCACCCACCTCCATGACTGGTGTTTCATGTGTAGGCTATTGTATGGGGGCTGCCCCGAGGTTGGCAAGGAGCTGCTCTGTTGCTATAAGTGGGGCCTGTGTGGCTGGACCCCCCACCTGTAGCAGTGCAGTATCTGGCCACAGCAGTAGCCCTTTGCCATGCATGATGTATCAGGTCAGTTGCACGATGCCTGACCTGATCATATCTGTGATCATGGTGGCCCAAGGTGTCCATTCTGTGGACAAGGTCATCCTACAGGGCAGTCTGCTCCCACAGATTGTGTCGGCTCCTGCTGATCAGCACCCCATGGTGCTGTATTAGTGCCTCAGTAATAGCTGCATTTTCATCTGCAGTGAACACTGAATGTTGCTGCATGCCACCTGGAAGACATAAACAGGGAAATGCATCACAGGACCTCAGACATTTCCCAGAGTTATTTACAGATCCAGCACATCAATATTGCCTATCATTAGCAACCAGCTACAGCTACATCATACCCCTGTCATATATCAGCATAGTATGAACCTGCATTGCACTCCTGGTCCTGATGTGTCATGTTCCCCCCAATGAGGGCCAGTACGTTGGATATCCCAACATTCATCATTCACCTTTGTGTAGAGGGATGCCAGTGGCCATCTACCTTGCAGATGGGATGTCAGTAGTGCTCAGGCTTTGCTTGCATACAGTATGTAATGGAGCTGGAAGCACATGCCTGAGTTCATGTAGGATGCAGATAGGAATGTTCTCAGGTTGCATGGAGACTTGCTTTTGTTGACTTTGATTAGGCAGTATGCACCTGCTCCCTGATGATGAGGGGAGGGGTACAGGTGCTGTGCATATCCACTTATACTGATGGTGAGCCTGTGGGGTGATGTTTGCCATAAAACTCTTTGCAACAGGTTGGCTATAGCTATATTGTGTGTGTACTTGGTGTTATTGACCACCATTACAGGGTGGGTATGTTGTTGCCTCTGAGATAGCAGATATTTGTGAAAATGGCCTTGTGATTTCCCTTGGTGGTTGTGTCCAATTTGTACTCATAGTTAGCCTTACAGCAATCCACTTGTGACCTTATATACTCATTCAGACAAAGGTTTACTTGCTGCCAAGTTGGTGCCTGCTCCTACTTTGCCCTGTACAGCCAATATAGTGACCAACTATGTGGTTTGTGTATTGCTGCTGTCCAGCAAAGGGGATTACTCTACTTTGGTGGAGACAGGTTGTATAACTAAGTTATTGCTGAGTCCGTACAGCTATGTCAATGGTCAAATAGATGTTTGTGGTAGGCATGGACACAAGGTCATAACACAGTTGGCTGCCTCTCCAATTTCAACCTGATAATCATGCTTATTCTAGCTCCCATGTCTCTGTCAGGGCAATGCAACAACTGGTAGCTGTAGAAATCGAACTCTCTTGGATGCATAAAAACTGAGTTTACGCATGTGTACAATATGTACAGATTATTTACCTGATGCTTTGCATCTCATGTCTATTGTTATTAGGTGGCCAAGTACACCTACTCATACAATCATGTGCACAGGTAATACCTGGTATACAGTTCTGTTCTATGTCAGTATGGCACACTGTATTTACACTCTTGTTGCACAGTCATTCCTGTCAACCTGTTAGAGCAGGACATCTGGAGTATGCCACACATACATGGGAGGTGATGGGCCAAAAGTAGTGAAACTTTTGTAATATTGCTGTAACACACAAGTCATTTGATAGTACAGTGGCCTTTGCATTCACAGACGTACCTTGGAGGATGTCTGATGCTCATATGGCAGGAAGAGAGGGGAAAGGCCAGAAGTGTGGTAATGAGGGTAGGAACTTTTAATGTTGGCATTATGACTGGTATGGGGACAGAGCTAGCTGATATGATGGACAGAAGGGAGGTTGATATCTTGTGTGTGCAGGAGACTAGCTGGAAGGGGGGTAAGCCTGGGTGTATCAGAGTCAGGTCCAAATAGTTCTATCATGGTGTGGATGGGAGGAGAAATGATGTAGGGGTTATCCTGAAGGAACAGTAAGCTAAGATTGTTTTTGGAGGTGAAAAGAGTGTCGGATAGAGTGAAGTTTATGAAGCTGGAAATTGATGGTGTAACGATGATTGTTGTTTGTGCATATGCTCCGCTAATTATGTGTGTGATAGATGAGACAAAAAAGCATTGGAGTGAGTTGGATGAAGTGGTGATGACTGTACCCAAGGGGTGAGAGAGTGGTGATTGGCTCAGATTTCAATGGGCGTGTTGGTGAAGGGAACAGAGCAGATGCAGAAGTGATGGGTTGGTATGGTGTTAAGCAAAGGAATGCAGAAGGTGGGATGGTGGTGGAGTTTGCAAAAAGGATGTACATGGCTGTGGTGAATACATATTTTAACAAAACAGAGGAGCTTAGGGTGACACACAAAAATGGGGGAAGATGCACACAGGTGGATTATCCCCTATGCAGGGAAGCCTGTATGAAGGAGATTGGAGACTGTAAAGTGGTGACTGGGGAAACTGTAGTTAGGCAGCATGGAATGTTTGTCTGTGGGATGATGTTGGTGATCAAGAAGAGGAGGAGTGTGAGGGCAGCACCAAGGATCAAATGGTGGAAACTGACAAAGGGTGGTTGTGAGGTTGAGCTCAGGGAAGAGTTAAGACAGGCAGTAGGTGGCAGTGAAGAGTTACCAAATATCAGATTAACTACAGCAGAGCTAGTAAGGGAGATGACTAGAAAGGTGCTTGGTGTGACATCTGGACAGAAGAAGGAGGACAAAGAGACCTGATAGTGGAATGAGGAAGTACAGGGGCGTATACAGAGAAAGAGGTTGGTGAAGAATAACTGGGATTGTCAGAGAGATGAAGAAAGTAGACAGGAGTATAAGGAGATGAGGTGCATGGCAAAGAGAGAGGTGGGGAAGGCTAAGGATGAGGTGTATAAAGGGTTGTTTGAAAGGTAGGACACTAGGGATGGAGAATAAGACCTGTACCAGTTGGCTAGGAAGGATGTGCTGCAGATAAGGGTGATAAAGGATAATGAGGGAAACATACTTACAAGTGAGGAGAGTATGTTGAGTAGATGGAAAGAGTACTTTGAGGGACTGTTGAATGAAGAGAATGAGAGAGAGAGAAAGTTGTATGATGTGGGTATGGTGAATCAGGAAGTGTGACGGATTAGTAAGGAGGAAGTCAGGATAGCTATGAGGAGGATTAGAAATGGAAAGACTGTTGGTCCAGATGACATACCTGTGGAAGCATGGAGGTGTTTAATAGAAATGGTAGTGGTCTTTTTAACCAGATTGTTTAATGTCATCTTGGAAAGTGAGAAGATGCATGAGGAGTGGAGAAAAAGTGTTTGGGTACCGATTATGAGACTAAGGGTGATGTGCAGAGCTGTAGTAACTACAGAGGGATAACACTGATCAGTCACAGCATGAAGTTATGAGAAAGATTAGTGGAAGCTAGGTTAAGAAGGGAGGTGATGATTAATGATCAGCAGTTTGGCTTCATGCAAGGAAAGAGCAGTACAATGTGGTGTTTGCTCTGAGACTGTTAATGAGAAGTACAGAGAAAGTCGGAAAGAGTTGCATTCTTTGTGGGTGTAGAGAAAGCATATGACGGAGTGCCTAGAGAGGAGTTGTGGTATCATATGAGGAAGTCAAGAGTTGTGGAAGAATCTGTAAGAATGCTACAGGATATGTTCAAGGGTAGTATGATAGTGGTGAGTCCTGTGGTGGAGTGACAGGTACAGTTAAGGTGGAGGTGGGATTACATCAGGCATCAGCATTGAGCCCTTTCTTATTTGCAGTGATGATGGACAGGTTAACAGACAAGATCAGACAGGAGTCCCTGTTGACTGTGATGTTTGCAGATTACATTGTGATCTGTAGTGAGAGTAGAGAACAGGTTGAGGAGTTCCTGAAGAGGTGGAGATATGCTCTAGAGAGGGCAGGAATGATGGTTAGCAGGACTAAGACCGAATATATGTGTGTGAATGGGAAGCAGGATAGAGGAATGGTGAGGATGCAGGGAATAGAGTTTGCAAAGGTGGATGAGTTTAAATACTTGGGATCAACAGTACAGAGTAATGATGGGTGTGGAGGGGAGGTGAAGAAGAGAGTACAGGCAGAATGGGGAGGGTGGAGAAGAGTGTCAGTAGTGATTTGTGACAGATGAGTACCATTAAGAGGGAGAGGGAAGGGCTACAAGAGGGTAGTGAGACCATCTATGTTATATGGGTTGGATACATTGGCATTGACAAGAAGGTAGGAGTCAGGGCTGGACGTGACAGAGTTAAAGATGTTAAGATTTACACTGGGTGTGACGAGGGTGGATAGGATTAGGCATATGTATGTTAGAGGGTCAGCCCAGATTGGATGGTTTGGAGACAAAACCAGAGTAGCGGGATTATGTTGCTTTGGACATGTGCTGAGGAGGGATGCTGAGTATATTGGGAAAAGGATGGTAAGGATGAAGCTGCCAGGTAAGAGAAAAAGAGGAAGGCCTAAGATCAGAAGGTGTATGGATGGGGTGATAGAGATTATGCTGCTGGTTGGTGTGACAGACCAAGATGCAGAAGACAGGAAGAAATGGGGACAGATGACCTGCTGTGGTAACCCCTAATGGGAACAGCGAAGAGAAACAGAAGGAGATGTTGTAATGTCAGTTTTCACAGGTGGACAGTAATTTGCCAGACACAACACAACTCTATATGAATAAATGACTACAAATATGAGGCGCACATATGGTCAGTGTGCATAACACTAAACAGTTGAATGGTATGAGCTCAGTATATCACATGCAGTTCAACACACACAGCTGTAACAGTATTTCACTATGCAAATACCCTGTATAGGTCCCTCACATTTCTGTGACAAACATGTATATCGTAGTTGTATTCACAATTAGCATATGGACATCTACAACATCCCAGGAGCTGGCCTAGCAGTATCAAAGTCAGTATTGTTCTACACACACTCCAGTAGTAGTCATATGTGAGCCATCCTTTTCTGGGGTGACTAAGGGGCCTGAGCTGTGATCTATGTCACTGTAGACAGACCCAGATGCTATGGCCATATGTTCTGATTAGCAATTATCAGTACAGCAAGTCTTGTTGAGACATATTTGTTGAACTTCCTATTTCCTATTATTACATGCCTCCTACTGCATTCCATTACATGCTTACTTTTTTGACATATCTTTTTCCTTTTTTCCAAGTATGGTTGCTTTGTTTGTCTCTTTGTTTGTCTGTCTGTATGTCTGTTTGTGTGTGTGTGTGTGTGTGTGTGTGTGTGTGTGTGTGTGTGTGTGTGTGTGTGTGTGTGTGTGTGTGTGCGTGTCTCTCTCTCTCTCTCTCTCTCCCAGATGTAGGATATACCTCTGTTTTGCATAGGCAGCATCTTGCCTTCTGAAGGTCATGCACATGAGCAGCTGGTGGCCTGTGTACCAATTGGTGTCCCACACTTGCTAATTGCATGCAGGACAGCTGTGGTGTTATTCCTATAGCCAATGGCATGGCAACACACTCCTATAATTGAATACTTCATGTGGGCATCACCCCTTTTCCTTGCCTGTGAGGAGAACTTCATGGAGGTGTGTGAACAACAGCATCACAGAGAGCAGTTGAAAATACCTCTTACAACAAAAACTGAGGAGACAGCCCAGCAAACTGGGGGTGACTATTCCAGACATAGGGACAGAATGTAAGTATTGCTGTTATACAGTTGAATTAATGCTAGTTTAACAGGGCTTGTCTGAACATGGCTTTTCTGCGTGATTTTAAGTCTGACAATTTTTTGTGGTTGACATACCTCTCAGCTGTAGGACTAGTCACAGAATGACCAGAGTTTAGACTCTCATGTTTGGTGTGTTCCCCAGACATTTTTTGTCATTGGTAAATCAATAGCATACTGTGGGGATTGCAGTCAGTAAATGGTATCATCCATTTGTGTTTCTGACTTCATTTCCCTCAGAAACTATATATATATATATATTACAACAAACCCTGTTACACCATCAACGGTCTCAGTTTATAACAGCAATATTTCACATATGCCCCTGTTTCTGGCCTCTGTCTCCCAAGTATGTCATGCTTTGTCCAGATGTCATGCAGTAAGAGGTTGATAGGTAGGATATATCATTATTTAGTGCCTTCATTCCTGATACCATTCCAGTGATGTATCAGAATGCCAGACATATTATGTGTAAGAGGCCTTATATATGAGGACAAAGCCTGGACATTCTGTGGGACTCTGAACAGTTGAGAGGTCTATGTATTTCTGGTGATTGTTGACAGACTGTCAGGATTGTGTAGCAGTGTAGTGTGTCAATGTTATTTGGCCTGTGTAGGCAGGGAGGTAGATATATGCATTATGGCTCCTTTTCTATCTGACTGTGCATGCTGCTCCAGTTTCTGGTGGTCTATTGGCTGCATATGTTTGTAGTGGCAGATTGAGGCATGTCCCATACCACGGTCAGGAGTCATACTACACTGTGCATTAGGCCAGCATATGTAGGGGTAACGTGTGAGTGGCAAACATGGTGAGATGTTTTGGTTCACACAGTTCTTGTACTCTACAGTTCATTTGGCTTACCAGTATATCACTGTGACTGTGGTGATATTGGTTCTAGGTATTCACTTTCACATGGTGTCTGTTTATCAGTGATGTTACATCACTGTAGTGCCAGATATATTTGCAAAGACATGTGTAATTCCCCATAGCGGATTAGTGTTATGTCAGTCTGACTGTAGTCAGGACGGTGCTTGGTGACATGCTTAGCAGTTGAGCGCAGTTTCCCTAATGCAATGTTATGTCCAGATATTAGTAGGATGTACTGTTGCCTGGCCCCAGAAGTATTGTGTATTCCTGACACATCAGTGGGATGATGTGAGGATTTAAGTTACTAACTAGTGAGAAGTAATTGAGTGTTAGGTTTGCGCTATTTCAGTCAATAAATGTTAGGACAGATATGATGGTGTTACTGCAGCAACTGTGTCAGCTTATCTACTACAGTATTTCAGATATGTCCCTATTTTCATGGCTTTCACCTCCCCCCCCCCCATTGTCGGGCTTGGTCCAGATGTGTTGCAGTAAGGGGTTCTGAGCCAACCTCTCAACTGGCCAGATTGTTTCAGAATGTCCAGGTTTATTGCTCATATTTCTGGTCTGTTCCACATATTTGTTTATCTTTATTGCCCTAATAAATCACTGTGATGATCTGAGGATTTATGTCAGTAAATGATGAGATACATTCCAGTTTCAAAACCCACTCCCTTCAGAACATGTATACTAAAACAATCCCTGTCACTCAAGCAACATTCTACATTTATAAGAGCAATATTTAAAATATGTCCCTAGTTTTGGACCATTGCCCCCCCCCCCATTTTGACAGTCTTTGGCCAGATTTCTTGCACTAAGAGGTTGAGAGGTATGACTCTGAGGTATGACTTCACTACATTTTATGAGTATATATATATATATATATATATATATATATATATATATATATATATATATATATATATATATATATATATATATATATATATATATATATATATATATATACATATATATATATATATATATATATATATATATATATATATATATATATATATATATATATATTTTATATGTACACACACACACACACACACACACACACACACACATACATATATATATATATATATATATATATATATAGATTATGTATATATTTTTAATATGTATGTATCTCCATACATATATACATGTGTATGTGTATACATACAAAACCTGACTAATTGTACATCCATCTTTTCCCTACTGTTGAATGACTCTACTGCTTGATATGTTTGAAAAATCAACAGGCATCCATGCATCTTAAATGGTGCAGTGGTACATTGCATCTGACTATGATATAGAGGGCTGTGGGTTTGAAACCTGGCAGCGCTGATTATTTCGTTGCTAGGCAGAACAATGGCTGATGGAGACAGAATGATTAAAGCAGTTGTAAGTGGGTTTGCATGACTCTAAGTGATGCTTACATATGGTTAAACATAAATATGTTTATTCCATTTTGGCTTCTCTTAGCATCACACAAACAAGCTTACACCCACTTGCACCCACACTGATTTCTTTAAAAGAAAAGAAAAAGGGATGATAAGAAAGTGGTGAAAAAAGGGGCACACAGAGGGAAAAATAATATGAAATATAGCTAGGGATGTGCAGGACAGGTGTAGGGAAGGTATATAGCTATATATTTCTTATACAGCAACAGCTGTGCATTTATACAGAATTTGGAGGTGAATTTGGACACTCATACCCCAGAGAGAGAGGGGTGAGGACAACATAAATGTGTTGTCAAGCCAGTTGAACCAGATTGCATGTGTCCAGTGGACCCATGTGGGAAATGGACAGCTATTTATGGGGTGTCATTTTTTTTGGGGGGGGCAGATGCCCCTTTTTTAAGGTGAAAGTGGGATGTAGGAATATTAGGTATATTTGGGGAGGTAAGTTGGGTAGGAAGACAGACAAGACAAACAAGACAGCAGACAGGGGCAGTATATGACACATGTGGGGGGTAAACACCTTGGATGGGGAGGGTGGTTGGGAATCAGATGCCCATGAGCCCCCAAGTAGATACAGTGGGACTGAGGTCCCCACCCATGGGCAGTCAGCACTGCACCTTCATGGCCCCAAAGGTGGCTGCACTGGGAGCTAGACAGGAGGGAATGGCTGACCCTCAAGATGCACCAAGTGGCCCTCAATCTGGTACAGATGTCCATCAAACTCCTTTTGGATAGTGCTACACACCAAACCCTGGACCTGGCTACGGGTGATGGTTTCCTCTCTGTGCCCACTCCCAAGGAGGAAGGGGCTCATCCCCTGAGGCAGTTCCACCTGAAGGTGGTGCAGAACCAGCAGATGAGGAGGTCTTGGGTTGGGTCCCAGATGTGCTGGGGCCCAGTGCCACTGTCAGATGAGGCGGGACAGGCAGATACACTGGATCTGCCTTCCCAGACATGCTGTGGTGCTGAGGTTTTACAAAATATGTTGGTTAGTCTTAAACACACATTTCAAGATTAGTTATAACAGCATGCATGGGTGTTCCAATTAACCTCATAAAACAGATTTGAAACAGTTGCATACCAAACAGAACACATACATATATGGAACCATGGTAGGCATTATAACGGCATGCAAGTTGCTTTGATAGCAACAGGCCAGCAATGATATTATTTGAACAGGGAACATAAATAATCAAATGATTCAATATTTGTAGAACAATAGGACACATGTCCCAACAGTAGGTTTTGAGAAAAACATACCCATTGAGTATGTGTATGAATTATTGGTGCAGATGGGGTGGGGGAGAGAGAGAGATGTCAATTAACAACTGTATAGGCTTCAATTGTTCACAACTGTATTGATCATTACTCTGCCCATTACTCTCCAGGTATGACCTCACTTTACATATACCTATGTCCTGGGGTTGGGCAGTTGAATGTTTGTACACAGTGTATTACTAAATCCTTCTTAAAGCTAATACATACATTTCCTTACCTGGCAGACCTGTGGAGAAAATATCTGTTAACACTACCTGACTGTTTCTACTCATATTCACATATTCAAGGTTACATATGTGACACTGACAGGGGTGCCCTGCACTCTTGCTGTGTGTGTGCACTACTGCCATACTCCACCTGGATTTCTATCTATCACCTTGGTACTGGCAGCAATGACCACTAGCCGTGACAGCATGACACTTGAGGGACATTTATTGGAAGAAACCGCTTGGTGTATATACTTATCTTGCTGTCATTTGCAGCCTTGGGGTTGGTCAGTGGAAGTGTTGTACACAGTTTATTAATACAGCCTTCTTACAGCTAATTGAAACATTTCCTTACCTGGCAGACCTATAGAAGAAATTTCTGTTAACACTACCTGACTGTTTCTACACATAGTCACATATTCTTTGGTGAAATTATGCATACAGCTTACTACCACTCCCGGGATTTGAATCATGCCTGTTTGTGCAAAAAAGATACAACAAGGTTGTGTTTCATCACAATAAGCTGTTGAGGAACTGTTGTCTCTTGCTTGACTGTTTTCTGCCTAATACTCTCTTAGTTGGACAATCTGACCTTGTAATTCTGACATTCATGCATGGCAGATAATTATTGTACTGTGTATTAATACTTTGACATATTACAATCTGGAAAGCAATGGTTAACACTAAGCACTGCTGCAGGGGATACAGTATATTAGTTTACAGATTAATATTCAGGGATCAGATCTTGGTGCATGGAACATTATATATAGTTGATCTCCTGTTTTACAGCTCCACAATCTTTGTCAGATGAGCCACAATTAATTCATGCTGTCAGAGCCATAGTTGCTGTGCAGAACTTGTACACATTTAGATTCATACCACCACATACCAATGTAAACACAACAGTGTGGAGTTTTTAGTTTTATTGCAGGGTACTTAAACTTTTATTGACAGATATCCTGTACATCATTATTACTCTGCTAACGTTGTTTATTCATTACACAAAATACACATTTTAACCTACTGGCAGTTGGCATTCTACTACTTTCTATTTATTTCTCTGAATACTGCAAGCTAGATTTGTACTCACCAGCCTCCTGCTGCATCTTTAACAACCTGCTGGCATGGGCGTCTATGTTTGCAGCCCTCTCATCTGCAGCTGTACAGGAGATAAAGAAACATTTATGCATACCTATCAACAGGCTGGACTTTGGTAGACACTAATTGATACTGATACTTACACACTGCTGGGACATTCCGTGCCCATGCATCTTGGGTCCACTGGTCCAACCGTTCCCTCTTCCTATGCTTGAGGTCAGCAAAATGGTGCCAGACCTGATCACCAGTTCAAGGGATGCCAGTAGCACTGGTGAGATTACATGCAAGTTGGTCCCAGGCCTCTTCTTTGTATTGTGAGCCCTAATATTGGCCCTGTAGCAGTCTCTCCTCATGGTCTTTCACTACGAGTCCAACTATGACCCTGGACTCCTGAATGCCCCAGCACTGTGCCCGAAAGCATGATCCCTCTCCTACACCAGCCATGGTGCTTGCAGACATGAGCTGCAACTGGTTATGGCTGCATTCCCACCTGCAAGGTTTAAATAGGGCCAAATTCAAACCCTTTGTCATCACTGGACCATTTTGAATATGCTGAGGTCAGCTAAGTGACCCGCTTAGCTAAGGTGGGCAGTGCTTAAAGGGTTAGATGTTGAGCAATGCTTACCAATGTGCAAATCCGCTTAGCTGTGCTACTTTTGCTTAACATTTACATTTAAGCAATGCTTACACCAGCTTAACATAGCTGACCACTACTTAGCATTGTCCAGATTTCATTTTATTGAGTATCAGGATTGTGGGATTGATTCATCATTACTGACATATTATAATTTTATGTTTACCTTTCTTGACATCCCCCTATGTGCTTTCATTACATTATATTCTTGTGTGACTAAACTGTATGGGGCACTTGTGTTTATATTGGGGTATCACATCTTTTCTAGACTGACACCTCACTTTTGGACCTACTACGCTACCCTGGTTGACAAAAAACATTTGCTACATAATTTAAGTTTACACAAATAATTTTAACACTACTTTCCCATAGAAAAATAAGTTGCCGGTCTTCGTACTCAAACCATGAATGTTGCATATAAAGCCAGGACTCTAACCACTACCCTATATCAGCTTGGAGAGTCCACCTGTATATTTGCATTTGTAAGCAGAGGGCCATAATGTGTACATCCGTTTAGCTATGCTTAAACATTCCTTAGCCTAGAAAAAAAAAAATATATATATATATATATATATATATATATATATATATATATATATATGTATATATATATATATATATATATTATATTATTATGTTATATAAGTGAGTCTTATGGTGTTCTGTCAACTCATTGAGGACTGCAGTCATGAAATATTGGCATATATTTGCTTCTAGACTTCTACCCTTTGTTAATTCATGCTAATGTATGACCTGTTTTCTATCAACTTTTTAAGTTTAATGGGCAATATGTGTGTTGGGTCCCTTTTGAGGGATTTATCCCCCATTATTTGTGCATTTGCACAAATTTCCTGTTTAGCAGGTTGCAGAGGTGTCATACGGCACTCTGGCAATGCAGGGGTATGTCACAGAACCTGGCACAAACCTCCTGCATTGCTTTCTTGCTGCTGTGTTTATTTTGGTGTCTGCGGATACTGAAAAGATCATTTATTTCATTTCAGTGTCCGAGGACACTGAAATACTGGCATAAAATTAGAGTAAGTAGCTAATATTATGCCAGATCAATTTAGAAAGTGCTGTATGGCACTTTCTGAGTGCAGGGGGCGTTTTTATAGTCTGTGCACTACTTGGACATACCCCCTGCACTTGTTTATGGTTCATGTCCATTTAGATTAAACAGCAGCGTGCTTTCATGAATATGCAAGGCACGCTGCTGTTCTACACAGACACAAACCACTCCATGCAAGAATACTGCTATTCTTTTCACAAAATATCATAGACATTCTCACCCAAACCTATAGCAACCTAGAAGTAGTAGATATACCATACGACATTCAATGGCAAGCTACAAAAAACACTATTAGGGGTATATTAATTCAAAACGCTGGTTTCTATAAAAAATTAAACAAAGAAAAAGGTAAATTAATAGAATCAGAATTAAAGAGTCAGAACTACAAATAAATTATTCACTAGTACTTGAAAGTCAAATAGTTACACTACAAGGACAACTACATGAAATGCAAACACAACAATGAAATTAAACTCGTCCACAAATATGCCAAATGGGCTCAATCGCCCTCAAAAGGACTGGCAAGAATCATAAACATTAAAAATCCTGCTACCAAAATAAAGCAACTAAATTATAATAACAAATCTTTAGAGACAGATGAAGAGATCATAGCAGCTTTTGAAGAGATATACCAAAAAACTATATGGCCCCCACGACCAGTTTAATGAGTCATTATTTCATCAATTTACCAAAGAGTTACAATTTCCAGTACTGAATGAGACACAAATAAATAATCTTAAAGCTCCCTTAAGTGTAGAAGAAATCATTGCTCCTGTAAATAAGTTAAAACCAGGTAAATCACCAGGACCTGATGGTTATGTGGCAGAATTTTACAAGACTTTCATGAAACAGTTAGCTCCAATACTACTAAAAGTATATAGATACATAATAAAGTATGGTACCAAAGACATGTATATCAATAACTCAAAAACTATACTTATATCAAAACCCAAATCTGATGTATCAAACCCAAAAAAACTACAGGCTGATAGCATGCATAAATACTGATATTAAAATTCTTTCTACAATACTAGGTTGAAGAATCAAACACATACTACCTCACATTATATCTTCTGAGCAACTAGGCTTTATGAACAACAGACAAATATGTGACAACACACTTACTATTGATTCAATCATTAGTTTAAAAGTGAATGATAAATGCCCTGGTTATGCACTGTCAGTAGATGCAACCAAAGCTTTTGATACAGTAAATTTAGATTTTTTTATTAAATATATTCAAGAAATTTTGTATTCCTGAGGACTATATAAACATGGTTAGGGCTCTATACAAAAATGCCATGCCAACACTATCCATAGATAAAAAGCCATCAAAGCCTATTCAAATAGTGAATGGTACAAGGCAAGAATGCCAATATCACCTTACCTGTTCAATATATACATTGAACCTCTGCTGCATAAAATATCACAAAGAACTTACCACCATATTATGAATATTTCCAAAGTCCCAATAAAGTATACAGCTTTGGCTGACGATCTTAACATTTATTTTGAATTCCCTAATACTGATTTGAATAGGATACTAAACTCCACTGTAAAATTCTCAAAAATATCTAATTATGCAATTAACCCTAATAAATCAGTCATATTCCCTCTGAATATTCTAGGACATAAGGAATTCTATTTCCCTGAAACTCAAATTAAAGTCAATTATAATATCAAATATCTGGGAATTATGTTCACACACACCCCGATCAGATATGACTAAAAACAACTTGCTTAAAACCTGGTCTAACATCACTGAAGACACTAAGAGATGATTAAACCTCAGTCTATCTCTACTAGTTAAGGCGGCCATAGTTAAAATGAATATTCTTCCAAGACTATTGTTTCATTTTAGTGCTATTAACCAAAATATACCAAAAAACATCTTCACCAAACTTGAAATACTACTAGGAAAGATTATTTGGCATCCAAAAAGTACAAGAATAAAATACACTAAATTAACATTACCCAAACAAAATGGGGGCATAGGCCTACCTGAATTCTAAACATACTACAACATACTAAATGCTAGTCAAATTATACAAATAGCAAATTTTGAACCATCCAACAAAGCATGGTATCCATTATGGATTAAAATATATGACAATCATCTAATTTCATGCAATTTAAATCCTAGAGCAGTACCCTTTCTAAATTCTAAGACTTTAAAGCATTTTAAGGTTCATTCCATAATAATAAGAAACGCAGTAATATTTCAAAAGCTGGTAGCCTCTCTAAATCTTAAAGATAGTTTGGTATTGGGATAACCAGTGCACCTTAATCCTAATATTAAATTAAACAATACTATGCTGAATCAGTATCCAAAAATTAGAAATATCACTATATGGGACCTATACCAGATCAAAACTTTCTCAGTTGACAGTATTAGACAAAATCTTGAAGTAAATAAAGCTATAATACCATAATCAAGCAATTAATATACCTGATCAACACAATTACTATGAATGTCAAAATAGACAACCAAGACATGCAGCTATATCAACAAATTATTAACCTGCTACTGTTGAGATCTAAAATGTTATCAAATATGTATAGATTAATAACAAAAATTAGATATAAAGATGCAATTCTATATTCCAAAGTTTGGGAAGAGAAAAATAATAAGATCACTAATGAACAAAAAACGGCTGCTATTTTACTTACTTTGAAATTAACTCCCCTTAAAAAACTAATCTATACCCAAATTATGATCAATAACAATGCACATCACACACCACCTTTTCTTAGTAAAATTAATTCCTCTCACTCCCCTTATTGTACCATATGCCAAAACAGTATTGCTGACACCCTTCATATTTTTTGGAGCTGTAAAAATGTTTACAAGCTGTTGTGTTCATTAAGAACTAAGTTAGAAAACAAGGGATACACCAAATCTACCCTGTCATGGGAAATGGCAATTTTACATATATTCCATAATAATTTCTTATACGAAAATAAACACATCATAGTCACATTGTGCACAATGATCAAATCATATATAGCCCAAAATTGGTTAGATAGAAGTAAAATCACACGGCAAGAATTTAAAGGAACGGCTATAAAGTACTTAATAGCCAGCAAATGAATTACAAGAAGCCAAAAAAAACTATCTTACTATCAGAAATATTGGAAAACACTTTTAGAAATCCTAGGACAAAACTGATTTATGAACAAGGGACTTTGCCATCAATATTACTTTACATAATTAAGGGAAACTAAAGATAATTAGTATAGAAAAGTGTATACCCACAATAACAGTGCACAGGTCATGGCAAACACATATAAAATTAACATTAAGGTGACATCAATGTATATATTGTACATAGTTAGTACAAGACAGAATGTTTATTTAGGTGACTAGAATATCTGGTTGCGATGTTTTAATGTCACATTTTCAATATGCTGTATACTGTCTTTATGTAAATGTCTGTTTTACAGCTCATTAAGAGCAGCTTTATTATTAGAAAATTCTGTATAATTGTTACCCTAACATTGATGATTTATGTTATGTATATCGTATTTGGACGACTGAAACTTGATATTCCAAGTAGCTTGCACGTATATTTTCTGTGTCATTCTTTTCTTGTATTTAAATAGAAGAGAAATGCAATAAAAATTATATTTGAAAAAAAAAAAAGAATACTGCTATTCTTGCATGGAGTTTGTTGAATCCCAGGGTCCATGTTCATCATTTCAATAATATATTAATAAATTATATTTTAATGCACACCAATGATTTGGTTGGTGCAATCATTTTTAATATAAAACAAACAGTAGATGTGCTGTTGGCTTCCCAGTAAAATATCATTGGAGAACAAAGTGTAGCTGTTGAGCTAAGTTTAGCTAAGTTACACATGGAATGAAACATGCTTTGCACATTAATTGTTTACAGTTTGAATATACTTGCTTGGCTAAGATCTGTAAGACGTCTTGTTTAGAATGCATTCACGGTAATAACTGTATTGACTATTTTAGCAGATGAAAAATGTTTTTTTATTTTCTCTTTCATTAAGGTGTTAAATGTAGCTAACTATAAATATTTTAGATCAAATATCTCATCCATGTACTATGTACTGCATTCAGTTTCTTTCTTCTTTGAGTTTACTGCTGTGTTTGAAAAGTAATTCTATTTGTGTACTTTCCTTTCTCTGAAAAAAAAAATGCTTTCATAAATGTTTCATTTATTTTCTTTGTCTGTGTCCCTTTTTACTAGGGTGAACTTTTGATTAGAGAATGGGTGACCTGTACAGCGCCACCCTGATTAGACAATAAACTTAATGCCTGCTGAAAAGCAAGTCAGTTACTTGACAGCAGCATATTAATTGGCTGTGAAGCTCAAACATTAAAAACTGCAAATGAGCCCCATGTTTTACTCTGGCTAAACGGTACTTTCACTGTTTAATGGGACATAACTTAAAAAAAAATACATTAAAAAACAAACAAACCTGTGTATGTCAGTGTGTGTGTGTGTGTGTGTGTGTGTGTGTGTGTGTGTGTGTGAGTGAGAGAGAAGGAGAGTGAGAGAACATAAACAAGAGAGAGAGACAGAGAGACAGAGAGACTTAAAGAGAAAGCAGTGTCTTCAAACTGCCACAGACAGTCTATCAGCAGCATTTTCTTAACAAGAAGAAATATGAAACCCTAATGCCTGGCATTGCTGACTGACCAACAAGTCAGTCATTCTCAGGACAGAGCAGCACAATGTGGCAAAATCAAGGACAGTAAAAAGGTATGGGGAGAGAGTTGCAATGCCTTGCATTCTATGAGTTTTCTTTTTGTTTCTTTGCATTTCATTTGCATACAATGAGACATATGAGGTGTTTTGTGTGTGTGTGTGTGTGTGTGTGTGTGTGTGTGTGTGTGTATGCATGTGTGCTGTTGGGGAAACAATGCCCTTCCTGGGCCTCACAGCAAGAACTGTTTCCCCAACAACACACATCCAATAAAAGTGTTTAAAAAAACATACATCCTGTCTACTATTACTGTTTGCTGAAAAATATAATTCCTCTTACACATCCATTAAGCCTCATCTCCACAGAACATGCAACATGTTTAGATAATCTATTTAATTACATTTTTTTGTTTCCTGTGGGCTATAATCTATGCCAGTTGTTTGTCCTTTTCACTAACACATTCAGCCCTCTAAATCCAAACCAGTAAAGCATTACAAAGGTAACAATAAACAAAGTATATGAATGCTTGCAGCCTGAAGTGGAACACAAAACCAAGACACAGAATAATTAAAACCATTTATTGAGCGCTTTCATCCATTAAAACACAGGACTTCATCAGAATAAAACATCTTATTAAAGCTTCCCTTTTTATAACAACCCTACTAAAAGTGGTAATTGTCAATTAACGTGTTAAAATTGTAATTAAAAATGTAAAGGACCAGCATGGTGGATTACATTGTTGAATGCCCTTTTCCTGTTCAACAACTGGAAACTTAGTATACCTTTATAATACAATAACACCATAATAAGAACATCTTAAAATGCATAATTAAAAGTATTTATTTGTTGAAAGTGTTCCATAAATAGAATATAAAATATGTGAGAAATGTTACTGTAAATATGTAAAAAAAATTTATTTTAAAAAAAAGTTGTTTAGTAAAGGTTATATGGAAATTAATTCATTAAGCCCAGGTTCATGGAAGGCATGAAGTCTCAGTTACCATTTTACCTCCTTCACCTCTGGAATGCGTTTTACATCATCACCCCTAGGATTGTGTTTCACTAGTTCTAACATTCCAAACTGGAATTTCTTTTAATTTGTGTAAGATTTAGAATGGTTGTAATGTGCATTGTTTTCATTCCTTTTAGCTATTTTGTAATTGTGCTCATATATATGCCTACAGAGAAACCTCTCCATTTTGCCTACATAAAATGATGGGCAGCTTTGGCATTTAGTGAGATATACTATGCCTTTTGTCTGACAATTACCTTTGTGACATTCAACAGTGGATTGAAGGTCATTTCCTAACTCAGTAGTTTTAGTCTCAATGATGTAAGGGCATTGGGCACAAGCACCGCATCTAACTATCCCATAATTAAGGGGTCTGTGACATGGTGCTGTACTTTCAAACCATTCCTTTAAGTTTTGCCCTGTTTTACAAGTGAATCTGGGTCTGAGCCCCAGTAAGTGTAAAAAGGGATGGATAAACTTTTAAAATGTTCTAATTCCTTGTAACAATGTTCTTGATTTCTTTCAACTGTAGACAATGTTGGACCACCAAAGCTATTTCATATTGATTGCAATTTCTAGCTTGTCCTCCCATCTAAACCAGTCCCTAACAGGAGCTAATATTTAATACACCACTGGGACTGAACATAGTTCCTAATATCGTTCACCAAATGCTGGGGGTATCATCTAGCTGTAAACATACCGACTACCACATCTAGTTCATGAGGAATGTCTTTCAGGTGTGATGTCATCCTTGCTATAGAGATGCATTGTCCCTTTACTAAGCTTCTCTTTTGGCTGAGGGGGTGACTGTTAGTAAAATCTAAATAGGAATTACTAAAAGTAGGCTTTCTAAACACAGTGGACTTCCCAATCCAGTAAAACTAAATTAGCATAAATGAGGGCACAGGAAGCACCCATGGCCACTCCTTTGATTTTTTTATATAACTCTCCCTTAAAAATGTAATTGTAGTCCAAAACAATAGCCACTAATTCTACTAGTAAATTCACTATGTCATTGGAAAAGGACAGTGTTCAAGATCTTCCTCCTTTGGAATACTTATAAAAAAGTCCACTATGAAAATGGTTAAAAACAATCAACTTCTTTTCCCATAAGTTCTCCTTTAACCTGCCAAGATAGTCCCAGGAATCAGTAATGAGATGTGGTACATTCTGATGCAATGGTTTCAGCCATTTGTCAATAATAACCTCAGTGGGGTGTGTTTTTGAACCGTGGGTGGCCTTTCCATATTCTTATGGATTTTGGGAATGCCAAAAATGGTGGGGACAATAGGCTTTTCTACTTTTAAAAAATGATAGGTTTCAGCAGTTATCTTTTGGTCTATTAAAAATTCTATATAAGAGTCTATCCTACAATAAGCTACATTCACGTCATTCATAGATACCACTGAAAAGTTTTTACATTGATGCAAAATTTCCCTCATAATGATAGAATACATCAAGGAATCAAATAACACAATGCCCCCACCTTTATTGGGTTTCATTATCTGAATGGTGTCATCTTTCCTTAGGGCTTTGAATATTGCCTTTTCTTTCCTACTCAGGTTAGGATGGCTATCATTTTTAAAAAAAGTGAGCAGTTAGCACTGAACAAACAAGAAAAAATAAAAACTTGTAACCAGAATCCACAACCAGGATTCTTCTATAAAATAACATATATTATTTATTTATGACCATATATTATTTATTTATGACCAAACTAATTAAGTGCTTTCATCCTTACAAATAGGACTTCATCAGAATCAAACCATATCACCGAAATGGCCTTTTTATACAAAACCAATTAATTAACCACTTATCCAATTAACCTAGAATAGTTGGAGTAAACATTACACAGTATATAATGAAATTCAAGCAACGCCTGTCACATACAAAATACAAAACATAAAACTTTTAAAACCTTCAAGCCATTAAAAATCATTTGCCCTCATAATTAAAACAGACTGAACAGAAGTATATTCATTTAAACTTGGGTAAGAGGTTGATTGTACTTCTAACTGTCATTTTAATTCTTTATTTTCTAGCAACACTTTAGCATCCTCACCCCTTGAATTATAACTGACTGAGTCAATAATAGCAAAAGAAAACTTAGTAAATGAGGAACAAACTATTGAATGTTTATAGAAGGCATTGTTTTCTTTTTTGTTCTTAATATCATAAAGATGTTCATAAATACGTCTACATAAAGGTTTTCTGTTTTACCTACATGAAAACCTGAACATCCTTCACATAAAGCAATGAATACAACCAATTTAGTTAAAGAATTACCTTTCACAAAAAAAAAAAAAAAAAACACCTTTGATCTTGGGTATTGGTTAAAACAACTTTCTCCTTTTCACATATAAAAGGGCATTTATTACATATTCCACATTTTGTAGTATGAACAGTTCCCCTACCCCATTTTCTCATGTTAAAATTACCTTTATCAAAAAGGTCTTTAAAATTTTTTTCCAGTCTTGTATGTAAACAAAAGTTCTTTTCCAACTATCCAAAGTATGTCAGGGTTAGTTTTGAAAGTACTCCAGTTATTCCTAAAAATATCTTTAACTATTGATGTTTGTTTGGAATATATTAACACCATGGCATTCACATTTTTTTTCATCTTTGCTAACCCCCTGCTGTAGTCCTATCCCCAACAGAAGTAAATATTTCTTTCCCCATTTACCCTGAACAGGTCTATATCATAAATTCGAATGTTTAATAGTTCGAATCACTAAAGATCGAACTTTAGTGATCGAACTATTAAAAGTTTTAATTGTGATAAAATTATTAAAAAAAAAAAAAAGAAAAGAAAAACTAAAGGGTGTAAGCAGGGGGCAAGCCCCCCTGCACCCCCACTCCCCCCGCTACTTAAATATGCCATCTCCAAGATCACACTTCAGTGTACTACAGTGCGGAAATGGAAGATTTCCATTTCCTACACTGTAGTACGATCTCGGAGTTGGTATATTTAAGTAGCGGGGATGTGGGAGGGTGCAGGGGACTTGCCCACCTCCTTACACCCTTTTCTGTTATTTATTTTTGTTTTAAAATGTTTTTATTTATATTCAAACTTTTAAAAGTTCGATCACTAAAGTTTGATCTTTAGTGATTCAAACTTTTAAATGTTCAAATATATAATATAGTCACACCCTGAACATATTCCCTTATACTTTTAACCAAGGGAAGGGGGTAGTTTCTATCAAAACACATTTTAGTAACCTTATCTCATTCTATTTCCAAGTCAGCCCTATGTGAAGTCATCCTAGCAGTTCTAATGTATTGTCCTTTGACAAAGCTCTTTTCTGACTAAGTGGATGAAAACTGTTAAAATCCAAATAAGAATTGCTGAATGTTGCCTTCCTATAAACTCTTGATTTAAAGTCACTGGGGGTATGTTCATTGAATGTATCTAAGAAATGAATACCCTCCCTAAGAAACTTGTAAGTAAACTCCAAAAATTCAGAGGAATTATTCAAAAATTTAACAAACTGGTGAATATTGTCTTTCAAACCTTTCCATAGGATGACTATAATTTTTGTTACTTGTATGTAATTTGTATAAAGCTTCCACTACAACTTATCAAAAACACCTAAAATTGGATGTAAAAGAAGGCTAAAAACACACTTCATTCTCAAGACTGACCCTGTTGTACTGTTAAGACCAGTCACAGTTTTTTTATCATTAAAATAAATAGCCCACTATTTACAAAGCTAATGTCCCAAGAACTATATGCTGAACTTCATATTTGATGTCGCCATCAGAAGAGGTAGAACATTTTATTTTTTTTGCAGGTTACACATTGTTCAGTACATCTTGAAATCATCCATGCTTTTTTCACAAACCTTTCATGCTGATTGCTTATATTTTACATTAGCTGTTTTACATATACCTCCCCCTTAAATCATTTTCTGCAGATTTTTTTTTTATACCTAATATTATCCACTTACTTTTCAGTGTCATTCAGCAGGTGCATTACTTTTATCCTTTTTGATATTGAACACACACTGCTTTCTGGACACCCTTTGTTGCCAGTTGTCTAGATATTTTAAATAACCATTCCAAGTAAGGCACCTCTCTCGCTTCACAATACAATTGGGTTTTCCAGGTCTACTTGGTGTATTGTCTTGACTACAGAAATTATCCTAATACTGCTGGTGCTGTGTGGAAGTTGAGTTTTTTTGTTTTTTTATTTGCAGGATATTTTTTAGGGAGGACAGCCTAGGTTGCCTAGTGCTGGATCCAACTCTGACTATAAAATCTCAGAAAAGTTGATTACCAACAATGTAGAGGAGTGGGAAAAAATGATAATATATTTCCCCAGTGCCTTTTATTTCATGATAAGACAAAGCCCAGAGTTATTTCACTGCTCTCTCAAATAAGCACAAGTCTACTAGATTTGTGGCTTAACATTCCATAGCTTTGCACATTCATTTCTATGAATAGTACAAGTTCTTGTTTACTTACAGTACAGTGGTAACTTGCAAATAAAGAAGTGAATTGAACTGGAGCTAATATTTCTAGAAGTCTGCCTGGAATGTAAATCAACCTCTACCACCTAACAGCAAGAGTAGTACATAGAAAAATTCTCTTTCTCTCTCTCTCTCTCTCTGTCTTTGGGGAAAAGCACTATACTATAATTTTGGTCATCATAAAGCTTGAGTATAGTAACTAAACAGAGGGTCCCATAGAAACACCAGTGAAAACAGCAAATGCACTAAAAACAGTCACTGAATTGTGCTTTCTAGAAAAAGTGCATAATTCTACCTCACATGTTAATCCAATATTCCATCATGATGGGTGGTGCAAAGGCTGCAGTCACTCAACCCTCAACTTAGCCATTGGTCATTTGCTCCTGACAATAGGACTTTTCAATAGGCCAAACACTAATACATCAGTTTAATTGTATTTTTTCATGTATCCATTTGTTTACTCACTAAATCTGTGTCAGTCTGTTTTTAGCCATGATCCAATTCACAAGAGAAAGGTTAAAAGCAAATGCAATGGATTGTTAAGAGTAGCCAGTTGACCAGTGTGTTTTAAAAGCTGGGAGCAAGCTTGAGTAGATGGAGAAAACCCAGAGATATATAGAGAGAATAGACTAACTAGACAGAGACTGAGACCAAACGACAAGAGTGAACCTTGGATCCTACACTGGTAAGGTAGAGGTCATAGCCACCCTACTGTCAGGTTGACCAAAAAAAGGTTAATCAAGGCTAATTCCACACCATATAGTGTCTGACACAAAACAGCAGCACCAAGACTTGACCATACAAAGTAGTTTAGATAAGAAAATTAATCAAGGGGACAAGGGAGTTTATTATGATGACCGAGACTCTTCTGTCCTCCACAATAATGATGAGTATCCTATGCAGTTGATCCTCATAATATTTTTCTGTCTTGTTCTTCACATTCTGGTTCAGTAGCTCCCAAGGCCATAACCCCAAAGTCTAGGTAGAGATGCCTGCAGGTATCTATTGTACTACAGTGGTAAAAATATACTGCTGGTGGCTTAGTGGCACAGAGGGATAAAGCTCTGATTCTATCACAAATGACCTGAGTTCAAATAGTGGTTCTTACACTGGAAGATTTGGGGTGGGAAGCACTGTAAATAAGCAACTGCAGCTTGCCCATCCTAGTGGGAGCACAGAAAGCAGAAGTATAGGTAAACATGTGAGCTGTAGCTACCCAAGAGGGGGGCAGTAGCCCTTGTCTGAGCACGATTAAGGATCACCCCTAGAGGTGGGGTTAGGGCTTTAAAAGAAATGGCCCCTTTGCTCTCATCTTGAAATGCAAGTATGGAACAATGGCAACCCTTGCAGCTGCCTGGATATTGGGCTTCTCTGGTCAGCCCATCCTGTAATGTATTGGGGTTGTTCCTTGTATGGAGGAACAATGGACTGAGTCTTAGATGAGGAGTCTTGATGGTCATCATGCATGGGGGTAAAACACACACACACACACACACACACACACACACGCGCACGCGCACGCGCACACACACACACACACACACACACACACACACACACACACACACACACACACACACACACACACACACACACACACACAAAACTATTTCTATTCTTGGAAGTCCAATCAAGCATACATCAAGCTAGATCATGCTTATTTGAATAAGTAGAGGACAGTGTAGGGACACTGATCTCATGCAATTAGTGAACTATAGTTATGACAACCCCTAATTCAGAATGAGTGGAATTGGGCAGCTCAATGACACTATGTGTGTATTGTGCACTTTTGGATTATAGTCACTCTGTTGTGTTCTGACATTAGACAGAGTCAATTAATTTAGGCAGTAACTGCATATTTTCACAAAGATTATGGTTTTGCTGAGTCATGAATGTTATGTGGTGTGCAAATTGTAAGAAGGATCCAAGATGTTCTACTGTGTTTCATCTTCACTTAGCACCACTGATAGGATTATAGGATCATAGAAAGTTACAAGGCTATTGGACCTGAGACCCTTACAAGCCTAGCCAAGAATTTAGCCTATGTTCTAACAAGTCAGCACCTAATGCCCCTGTCCAGCAGGGACACAGGTGGAATCCCACAAGTGTATTTTCTGTTTCCCATCCAGTTATCCAGGTTGTGCTTAAAAAGGGTTAATGAGGTATAGGGTCATAGGAAGATATATCCTGGCTAGGATATGGATTGCAGGATTCCTCATGTTCCAATGCATTATTAACCAAGCTGTTGACATAATATTGCTGACAACAGAACAGTATTTAGATTCCTCCATATCTCATTGGGCACAGCTTTAGGCATGATCAGGATATCATGTTCCTTTGTGCTACAACCAGTTTCACCATCTATGTGTTGTATCTTAATGCAGGGTAACTGATGTAGGAATATTGCATTGCCAGTACCATCCCCTCATTCCTCTGAGTTTTGACATTAGGAAGAGTCACAGGGAATACATGATAATCAGGGGCCTGGGCACCTGGTTAACATCTCCCTCTCTTCAATCTTCATGGAGCAAAAGTAGTCAGAAAAATAAAGAACATCTCATGCAGTACAAAAGTTATCATCCCTTTCTACTCAGCCTTAATTAATCCATTTATATAGTACAGTGCTCCTTTCAGTATGTATCTAGCTGGACATGTCATATGCGTCAAAGGTTCATAGCTAAAAGGATTATTGGTCTAAAAATCCTTGACTATCAAGACAGGCTTGAACCCTATCCTTGTACTCTGATTTTGCAGACCAAAAGGAAATCTATGTCTTGCTTCACATGGCATCAAATACCCTGTTCTTCTGTATCTCTTGTAATACCATAAAACAGACAGCAACACAAACACTTGAATTAAAAATCTAAACCTGTACAAACACATAAATAAGACATGTTGCAGGGACAGACTTATTACCTATAGTGGTTACCCATCACTATAAAACAATGCCTTTACATATCAAACAGTGACACCCTCACATCTTCCAAGAAGAACCTTAATGACTGGATAGGCATATTCAAATTCATTTTTTGCCATCATGGAAGTAGGAAGTACATGTTGATGATGGGTACTAGCAAAACAGAAAGGGTCTCATTGACATACTTGCCTTGTAACTCCTCTGATCATATAATCCTATATATATTATTATTACACTGCATGCTGACCTAGACTTCTACCCACAAAGTTTAATGAATTATGTAGGGGGTGGTATATTAGTCAAGGTGTTTACCTCATAGACAAAAGATACAAGGCTTGATTTTCATCTTTGGAAGAGAAATTGACTAGGCTTAAAATGGCCCACAAGGTTGTCAGCTAGCCCTACTTACCTATAAACCTATGATCCTAAACATGGTGAATGAAGTACCTAATTTAGAAAATGGCAGTTCAAACTGCATAAAGACGACTGGTCAACCCACTTTAATATTTTCTCATTAAATCTGCATGAAATCCAGTTAAAAAAAAAAAAACAACAGAGACTCTTTACAGTCTCAGATCTCTTGATATACTGCTTGACCTGACACACCCTAACATTTGTTTTGAAAGTCAAAAGAGAGGCCAAATATCACAGTTTGACAGTTATTTGAAAGCTGACAAATTAATTGTCAGAATATGTGGTTTGACAGCTCTTTCAGTAGATGTCACAGGAGCTATCAAACTGCAGCATTTAAAATTTATAGCATCAAAAATGAATCTGCAGTTGTATCATGTTACTATAACACATGTAATACATTTTTTTCTTTTTTTTTCTGAATCTTACTTCTGTGTAGTTATATGCTGCAATTCAAAATGTGAGAGATTCATCAGCACCCACCCCCTTTCCACTACAATCGAATTACAGCTCAGGTGTATGGGTTATTACCATGGAACAGAGCTGGATTATCAACATCTATGTTGTCTCATAATAATGAAAAGCAGGATGCCACAGCTTCACATTAGAAGGAAAAATGCTGCAATGTCAAATACTGTTTTCATGAATAGCTTTAAATACTGCATATTACTTGTCCTTTGTTATAACCTACAATGTATCATGCCAGAGCTTCACTTGTTCCCTGTCTTCACCCTTTCACAGAGAAATACAGATTGGGTATGTCAAAATAGCATTTGTTTAGTACAATTTTATTAAAATATGTGATCTGTCTGAAAAAAAATGCAAAGGAGAGTGTCACAGCACCGTTCAAATAAGTGCTGCAACACCACATGCTACATTAAGCAATTAGTTTAAAGAACACACACGCAAAGTAACAAATAAAACCATGTGCATTTATACACACACACACACACACACACACACACACACACACACACACACACACACACACACACACACACACACACATACACACTTTACTGAAAAGTAAGGTGTACAAAACAACAGTGTGACCAGTATCACCATATCGTACAAGAACCTGGGCAGTAAAGGCTGAACAGGTGAGGAAGGTAGAGGTGATGGAGATGAAGTGCCTGAGATGGGTAGTAGGGTACACTGTGGGACAAACAAAGAAATAAGGACATAAGAGAAAAAGTCAAAGTAGCTCAAATTGCAGAAAAGATAAAAGAACAGATTATGGTAGTTCAGGCATATGTGCAGAAAAGCAGAAGGCAATCTGATGAAGAAGATTTGGGACAGACAGGAAGAAGGCAAAAGGAAATGAGGGCATCCAGCAAAGAGGTGCATGAATTGCATACAACAGTCAGGCATGAGTTCTGAAGAAGGAGAGAGTGAAACTGAATAGAGAGAGATGGAGACAGTTGACACAACACGCTGAATGACCCGATGTAGAAAATGTAAAAAAGGGGGTTGTTGTTGATGATGACATTCATACACTGCACTCACATGAATCTGCAATCAGATATTCATATTCACTATTACCTACAGCTTGTGCAATGCAACATGTAAAACAATCCACTATGAATAAACAAAAAAGGGACTATTTTTTTAAAAGGATGCAAAAAAGAAAATCAAAGATATTCCTTAAAATTAAAAACACAGAGGCCATTTCCATCCTAAAATGATTGCAATGTTTTTACACCCTGTACATCACTGAATTTACATTTATTAATCTGTATTCGGTATGCAGCATTTGTTCTTACCCATCCTTCAGTGCAGAGTTATCTTGTTGCATTTATACTTTGCATACTAATTAAATATGCAATGCTCTCACAGGAATCTAACATGCATGATTTGTTGAAAAACACTGTCCCCATGATTTAATAAAGTTTTTTTTTTTTCTGTGCCAGAATACTGCAGAAGCTTCTGAATGGAATATGGCTGCCTAGCAATTCAGTAAACAAGGCTGGGGGCATGCACGAGCCTGCCGGCGCTATTCTGGCACAGACACCACTGAATGATGCTAATTACCTCATTTGCTGGCGAAAAACCAGAGTTCAAATCCCAGACAAACCCATTTAAGGGAAGATGGCCTAATGGCTAAGGTGTTTGCCTTACAAACACAAGGTGCAGGGTTTGAATCTCACAAGGGATAATTGGCTAGGCTTAAAATGGCTCGCAAGGGCAGTTAGCTTAGTATGAACCTATGAACCTAAACATGCAGGTGAGGTGAATTAGAAATTCAGTATGCAGGCAGGCATTTGTGCCAGAACAGTGTCCATTGCAGAAATGTATTCGGTTACTGAACGTGTACATTTCTGCAAAAATCAAAACAGGGGCATGACAGCTCATAGCAAAGCATGTATTATAATCTTTAGGCATGCCAATGACCAAAAATATGGCCATAGGCATGGAAAAGAGTTGCAAAAATATAAAAATCAAAATTATTTTTTGGCCGACTTCGGCTGTTTAAGTGTAGCACAGCAGCACCCAAACGAGATTGTGCAGAAAATAAAAAAAAAAATGTGAAAACACAATTTTAAGTGAAATCTGCATTTTGCCATTATAGTGAATAGCATCCAGAATTAAAACAGTAACAAGTAACATTGGTTGCTAAGGTGAAAGCCTCTGGTGTAGTGATGCAACAAGGGACTAAGGCAGTTGGGTATGCAAATGAGCAAATTTTACTGAATACCAAAATGGGAGGCCATTGTCTGAATGCACCTAACTGTGTAGGAGCTATAAGGCAGTGATGTAAGCAGGAGAAGCAGATGACATGAAAAGGGTGTGTGTAATGCTTGATGTAAGCACATCTGAGCTCCACAGCTTCCATTTGAGCTTAGCTAAGCACAGCTAAGCAATAGGGTGTGTCTGAGGATGTATTTATTTCTTACTTTAGTTAAACAGGTTTGTGCGGTACACACTGGGTCTTTAACAGAACCTCCCCCGAAAATAGCAGAACTGTTTACATTTGGGCAGCGGGTTTGCGCTGCACACCACGGGGCTTAAAAGGGGTGGAAATGGGAAGGGAAAAAAAGAAGAAAATGGGAAATAGCAGAATAAAAGCAATCAAGTATGAATAATATAGCATGCAGGTGAAATGTATCATAGCCAGCCAATCATAATACAGGCAACGTCTGCAGCACAACAGTATAAACTATATAAACACCTTGCAGTCAGTTTTTTCCTAAAAAACTCTGCACCATTGGTGCACACACTCAGCGGAATTTTAACTGACAAAATGTTAGGGGCTGCTGTCACTTTGATACATCAGTATTTGCTAGATGCTGAGGGCAATGAGGAGGATAATGGCGACAACCACCCCAGACTGAGGAGGAGGAGGAGAGTGTTCAGACCCAGGGTAACCAACCAGGGGCTACATGATTTGGAGATACTAGAGCAGTACTGGGTGGATGGTGGCATACTTCAGCAACTCATCGAGATGTGCCGGCCTCACCTCAGACCCAGAGTCAACAGTGGGGAACCCATCTGAGTGGATACCAAAGTATGTGTAGCCTTAAGAATACTAGCTACAGGTACTTTCCAAAGACCTACTGGGGACATCAAGAGGGTCTCACAGACATCTGCATCCGGGGTACTTCACCAGTTCCTGGATGTCATGCTACCACATGCCGGTGAGCACATTTACTTCCCCAGCACCCGTGAAGAGAGGACCAGCAATATGCACCTTTTCCATCATGTAGCAGACTACATGGAGGTCCTGGGTGCCATAGAATGCATGCACATCCACAACAAAGCACTACCCTGTGAACAGGGTGGGGTCTACCTAAACTGCAAGGGCTTTCACTCCATCAACTGCCAGGTCATGTGCAATGCCCAGGGCATTATCATTAACGTGTGTGTGCTGGCAGCCCTGGAAGCTATCACAACGTCCACATCTGGCATTCCTCACAGCTCTACCAGAGATTTGTCAGGGGGCCATCCCATATGGCCATCTGATGGTGGATGCTGGCTATGCACTGGAGCCATGGATGATGACACCCATCAGAAATGCACATACACTCACTCATGAATACCATAATGAGGCACACACACATACCAGGAACATCATAGAGTGTGTGTTTGGGATGCTCAAGTCAGAGTTCCGCTGCCTTGATATATCTGGTGGAGCCCTTAAGTACTCTCCAGCCACATGTGCACACATGTTCATAGTATGTGCCATACTACACAATATGATCCTGTGGAAACAGCTGCAGCAGGAACAGCACATGGAATGGCCACACAGCTCCCCAACATTGACAAGGTCCCCACAAGCATAGCAGGACTTGGAGGAAGAACCAGCTGAGCCAGCTCCTGTAGGCAGATGGAGGCATGCCCAGTATGCCCTGGCCTTCACAAAGAGGGAATGCACAGCACACACACTGGCATTATAGGGACTCAGGGACTGACACCTCTCCGACCCGTACACACAGTAAAATGGATGCCACACACATCACACTACCTGTATCTTACCATGTATAGGCAGTGAACTGCGTGCATCTAACATAGGCAGCCCTCAAGTACTGTCCTCACAACTGCAACAGACACAAGGTAAGTCAATCTTCTAAACAAGAAATGAATGGAGTAGTATGTTCTAGTAGCATATCCATGGTATTGCTGCATGCATGCAAGGGACTGATGTGGCTTACTGGGATGGCAGCAGACAACTGACAGCTATGTGGGACACCAGGACATGTTTGTCCAGTACTGGTTTCCCTGCACTATGCAGTAGTACCCAAGGTGATAAATCCCACTGCAGTATATGTGGGGGGACAACTAACTGGGGGGGGTCATAGGTCACAGGCATGGATGTCAGTGTGGGGGTACCATACTCACCTCCCAGCCTCACCCAGCAAGTTATCCATACAAAACCATTAAGAAATGTCTGGCAAAGGCCCAGAAATGGCAACAATGTTGAAATACTCCCCTACAATGGCAACACCCAGATCTGCTCTGAGTTACAGCACAAAGGCACAAAAATTACAGAACCAACTGATATTGCCAACATCCTGGCAGATAGGTTCAGTGCTAACTTTACCCCCCTCTCATCCCCTAAAGGGCCAATATCTGTACAGGAAGAATGCAGAGTCCCTGTAATCACAACTATGCAGGTAAAAGCTGCACTGTCTAAAGCCAAAAACACAGCATCCATGGGACTGGACAACATCCCAGACTGTGTTTTACACAAACTTCAGAATTAACTGATTCCCCACTTAAGCACCATGTTCAATAATAGCCTCACATCAGGCTTTGTGCCCACTGAATGGCGCACAGCAACAGTTATCCCACTCCACAAAGGGGGAGCCACCAATGGTCACAGGAACTATCGACCTATTAGCCTGATGAGCCTGGTCTGCAAGGCCATGGAACGTATCATCATGGAACTCATAACCAAAGACATTGGTAACCTCCAAACTCTGGATCCCACCCAGTTCATGTTTGTGAAAAGCAGATCATGCCTCCTGAGCCTGACTGACTGATTTTAAGGCTGTCACCAAGGCCGTAGATGAGGGGAAGGTGGTTCACACAGCCTATCTTGACCTCGCCAAGGCTTTCGACACCATCCCCCATTCTGGAATTATAGCTAAACTCTCTAAACTAGGTATAAATCCCTACATCACAAGATGGGTTGCCAATTTGCTCACTGACAGAACCCACACTGTAAAAGTTGCAGACTCCAAATCTGACCTCAAAGCAGTGACAAGTGGAGTACCACAGGGTTCCATCCTGGGACCTCTCCTGTTTGGTATCTACTTCTCTGAAGTACAGACTAACACAGAAGGCTCTGACTAATGAAGTTCGCAGATGACTGCAAACTAGGAGCCACAGTCAAGTCCCCAAATGATGTGGACATCCTACAGAAAGGCCTTGCTGAGACAGATGCCTAGTGTCAGAGCCATGGCCTCAAGCTCAATGCCAAAAAGTGCAGTGTCATCCCCTTTAGTAAAAACTCTGTACCCATGAACTACCACATAGGCAGCAATCTACTTAACACCGAATGTGTGATAAGAGGCCTTGGGACTCAGGTGGACAGTAGTCTCTCCTTTGATAGCCACATTGCCACAGTAGTCAGGAAGTCCTTCTACATGGCGCACCTCATCATAAAAGGGTTTTCATCCAGGAAAAAAAGAGGTCATTGTTCCCTTCTACTCGACACTCATTAGACCCATTATAGAGTACAATGCCCCTTTTGGAATGTACCTCACAAGACATCTGCAGCAGCTGGAAAGGCCACAGAAGTACCTCACAAAGAGGATTACTGGCCTCAAACAAATGCCCTACACTGACCGCCTCAAAAACCTCCAGCTTTACTCCGTAGCATATCGCCTACTCCGAGGTGATCTTTGTCTAACATATAAAGCTATGTCAAACCCAGAGCTGTTGGACATGCTACACCTAAAGAAATCCCAATCCCTGCTAGCTACACACTCTAGGGGCCTAAACCTTGTCACCACAATAAACATAACATGCTGGAGGGAAAGATTCCTGTCCCAGAGACTTCCCATACTCTGGAACAGGCTACCCATCTATGTCAAGCAAAGTTCTTCATTAGCACTCTTCAAGAAAAATCATGATGAGTGGATGGGAAATAGGAAATACACCCCGGGGATCACTTCTGTGTCTCTGCTTGACAGTTGCACAGGAAAATAACTTTCTTGGGTGGCGTAAGCCAGGGAACCTAGTTGGCTAGGCTTACGTAGGCCCTTGGGCTGATAGCCTAGTACATACCTATGAACCTATGAACCTACAGAATTTACACAGTAATAGTACAGCAGGTGCTGCAGTTGCAGTAAGGCACTGAAGGGTAAGAAGTCTGAAACTCAGATTATGCCTCTTGTCTCCAAGACAGGGCACAATACTATGCTAAATGGAACTAAAGTGTAAAGCAAATAGCAGCACAGTCTGTTCAAATGTGTACAGTTGACAGGTGTGCTCCCCCTACACATACATATTTCCATAGAACTGCAGTAACATGTATGTTTGTAGGGAAATGGCAGCAGAACACAGATTGCCAGGCCTGTCCCAATCTACATGATAACTTGTTGCATGTCCACAATATACTGGGGTCAATGAGCTATGTATATGTGTGGTTAATACTGTCAGGGTATGGGCAGCACTTACTCCTGGCTGTTGTGTTTAGTAGCCTAGGTACAGTACTGTGGTTGACAGGGCCATGTTCTAAGAACTGCAGTGCCAACTAATCTACATGTCAGCTACACCTATGGTAGGAGTTGTACACACTGTCCAGAAGTCAATATCTGTTATTGTAGGAAAGCTGGACAGGTCTTGGACAGGGGAACACACATATGGACATTACAGAGCTTGGAGAAATGTACACAGTGCCTACCATACCTCCCAACTGTGCAGACCTATTGTAGAATATCCAGAGGTTAGCATCATAGATATGGTCTGTATATGATGAAATAGTGGTTGTCTGGCAATTCCCTGGAAAATCACATAAGACTAAGGTCAGAAATAATGACAGGTTGTCGTGTCAGACTTCATACCTGTAGAAAAATGCATGCTAATGCAAAATCTGTTATTGAATCACCTTTCTATGTTTGTAAGGCTTATACCTCTGTTCCCCCAATTACTTATGGCTTTGTCCAGATGTCTGGCTCTCAAAAGTTGAGAGGTATGATGCCTAGTAGGACAGCAAGTACCTGAAGGTCAGTGTACTGCCAGTGTATAAAAGCTTGCCACTTTTCTGTGCCACCGCTGACAACATGTCACTGGCCAACAGCCATACCACTGGGATGATGCAGGTTGTCACAGAAGGAGCACAAGTATGCCTTGGATATCTGTTCTGCTTGTCATAATATTGCATTTGCCTGTCAACTATTTGAAAACCAAGAAAGGCTCATGTCAAAACAGCAATGGCAGACAGTGGAGAAGCAGATTTCATACCCATAAGAGCAAACAAGCAATTACCAAACTGGTCTCCCAACTGTCTATGTTTTGCAGAACATTATTAACACCCTGTCCCCATGTGTGGGCCTTTGTCTGACTGTCATATTTGGGCCTGTCCAGATGTCAGTCTGTGACGGTATGACAGTTAGGCCCACATGCAGCCTCATAATAACATATAGCAACGCCAACTGTCTAAGGACCACAGCAAATGGAGTGGTGCAGTGATGGACAACCTGCTAAACAGGTACACTCAAAGGTGTGAAATCCATTACCTTGTGTGTGATGTAATGGCATATACCCCACCCACATCAGAATTACAAATACTTAGCAGCCACTGTGGCCAAAGTCTGTGACTGGACTACAGAAGGACAAAGAAACACACATAAGGGGAAGGGGGACCACTGGCCAGATGAATGGAGAATGTGCACACCAGAACAGATTGTGCAGTAACATAGGTGCCATGCAGTGTAAGGAGTCAGTAAACATCACCTGCAAATACACAACACACACCCATGTAAGTGGAGGTCTGCAACAAAACAAAACCCAAACAATGGATATATCAGAGGCAATATCACATGAAAACTCCACAAACCTAGACATCACAGACCATGTTGTCTCTACACACCAGGGTCTTGCAAACACTAAGGCCTTATCCCAAACCCCAAACACCTACCCTACACAGATAGGCTAACAGCATTGTCCCTCTACCTTGTTCCATACAGACTCTTCTGAGGTGACCCTTGTCTGGCATACAAAGCAATCCAGACCTGCCATGATGGGATTGTTGCACATCTAGAACTCAAGGCCTACTTTATCAACCTGTAGGCGCAGCATCAATCTGGGCTGTTATATCAGTATAGCATGTTGGTGTGACAGATACATGTCCCACACACTTCCACATCTGTGGAATACACTCCCCGTCAACAGCAAGCCAAGTACCTCCATACCCCTAGTGATGTGCTCCCTGTATAAGTGCACAGGAAACACAAAATACAGTCCTGTCATCCCGCCTGTGTCCCTGCTGGACAGGAGCTCTGTGTACTGACATGTAACATGGGCTACACTCTCATCTGCGTGGGTTATAAGGGCTTCAGGGCCAATACCCTATTAACATTATAGCAACCTATCAGCAACTGTCCGTCAGTGTTTCATCACATTACTCTGTACTGCTCTGCCACTGACATACCTGGATGTCACAATGCTATGTGGAATATACTACACATATAATTGCCATTTCTGCACAGTAGAATGCACTCTGAACCCGCACCCATACCTTCCAGCCTCAGACAGCAAGACATCTGGACAAAGTCACAAATAAAAGTGGGACAAAGGCACAATGATAGGCACGTGTTGTAAATATTGCCCTCAAATACTGAGAAAGTTGGTAGAATAAGGGGTTTTGCATTAGCAGGAATTGTCTGAAGGTTATGAAGTCTGAAATACTAATGTCTGTAATTATTTTGTAATGTCAGCCTTTGATTATATACAACTAACTTGCCATAAAAACACAAGTTTATGTAGACTGGACGTAATGTCTAGACAAACACCTGGAGACTCTACCAAAAAATGTAGAGTTGAGAGGTATGGCCACACCAGGATATGACTTTGCAGGTAAGAAGAATACCACACAAGCAGGAGATCCCCAGCCAGTGTATCACCAGGTTGCTGGACTATTTACACAGATTCATTAGTCAAATGGCTGTAGCCACACCTCTCAACTGGCCTTCTTGGGGCAAGAATGTCTATAGTTGGGTTCATAATATTGGTCTGTGCATCATGCATCTTGTATTCCTCTGGTAAAGCACTGTGATGATCTGAGGATGTCTGTCACTAGGTAATGACACAATACATTCCAGTATCAGACTTCAGATATGTCAGAAAATGTCTGCTCAAACAAGCACAGTACCTCTAGGAAAGTCCTGTTTACTTTTGAGAGATATGGCTGTAGCACACAAAACCCGGAGTACAGCTATCTCTGGAATGGAGTCCCATTGTCACTATAGAAGGTCATACTGGGCATGCTCCTACACTTAGTGAATCACAGACCATGGTGGAACCCACATCAGACTGTATAACTGTATTGTGCATATATGTATTCGCATACAGACAGCTATGTACACCTTAACTGTCTCCACCCACACCCATCAGACAGGATTATCCTCAGCTAGCTGTAGGTGGCCCATATGTGATATAGCTGCATCAGTTGCATGTGATACACACACACACACACACACACACACATATATATGGACAACAGATAATATGTCAAGCATACACACACATAGATGTGGGGAAGAAAGAGACAGATGGTGACAGAGAGAGAGAGAGAGAGAGAGAGAGACATGCACACACACACACAGTTGGACACATAGAGAGTGAGTCAGAAAAATGGATACCCTGAATGGTATTGAATGATGACCTGCTGTGGACGGTGGCATACCGGTCATAACCTATCGCATGTGCTAGCATGAAGGCGAGCTTCACTGTATAATAGTACTGAGGTGGGGGTTATAATATCACATCACTTGCCTGTGTGTGTGTGTGTGTGTGTGTGTGTGTGTGTGTGTGTGTGTGTGTGTGTGTGTGTGTGTGTGTGTGTGTGTGTGTCCATAGGTCTAAGTATTAGGATACTGTTCCTACTCAGTACACTTCCCATTGCCCTACTTTACAGGATCTGCTGCTGTCATTCACATTAGAGGTACCATTGGACACGTGTCAGCCCTCTGAGCTCTGTAGCACATGTGATAACTGTGCAATGCTATAGTACAAATAACTATATAGGTAGGGGGTTTAATCTCAGTCCTGCCAATGTAAGTATCTGTGTGTGTGTTTGTAGGTGAAGCAGTTTTAGGCCATTCCCATACAGTACACTTCCCAGAGCCCCCCTTTAGTAGTCCTGCTGATGTCATTCCCCTTAGAAGCACCTTTGCACAGTCCAGCTCTATAAGCTCCATGGTGCATACAATAACTATGTAACAGTATAATCCAAATAACTAGATAGGCAGGGGTTCCATTCCTAGTTTTGGCACGTCTGTGTGTATGCTTATAGTATAAAATATTTCAAGGACTGTCTCACCCACAACACTTCCCAGTGCCCTGATTTAGCAGTCCTGCTGATATCATTCACCTTAGAAGTACCTTTGTGCACGTGTCATCCCTATAAGCTATGTAGCATGTGTGATAACTGCGTAACACTATCATACAAATAACTACATAGGTAGAGGTTCTACTCTCATTGGCATATGTAAATGTGTGTGTGTGTGTGTAGGAATAAGACTTTTACTCCTGTTCCACCCAGTACACTTCCCATTGCCCTACTTTACAAGATCTGCTGATGTCATTCACCATAGAAGTACTTTTGGACTGATTTCAGCCCTATAAGCTCTGTGGCACATGCAATAATTGCATAACACTATAGTATAAATAACTAAAAAGGCAGAGGTTCTGTTCTTAGTACTGACAAATGTGTGTGTAAGTGTGAGTGTAAGTGTGTAGGTTCATAAGATAAAATGCTTTGTGGACCTTTCTACCCACTGTCCTACTTTACAAGGGCTGTTGATGTCATTTACCTTAAAAGTTCTGTTGGACAACCCTCAGCCCTATAAGCTCTGTGGTGCATGCAATAACCAAGTAACAGTGTAGTACAGATTACTAGATAGGTAGGAGTTCTAATCTCAATCCTAGCAAATGTAAGTAAGTGTGTATATTTGTAGGATACAGTATTTTGTGGCCTTTCTCTCCCAGTATACTTCCCCATTTCCATACTTTACAAGTGCTGGTGATGTCAAGCACCTTAGAAGTACCTTGGGACACTGTTCAACCCTATAAGCTCTGTGGCATGTGTGATAGCTGCATAACACTGTACTACCAACAACTGGATAGGTAGGGGTTCTAAACTCAATGCTGGCAAGTTTGATCATGTGTGTGTTTGAGAACAGTGTTTTGTTTTGTGTGTGTGTGTGTGTGTGTGTGTGTGTGTGTGTGTGTGTGTGTGTGTGTGTGTGTGTGTGTGTGTGTGTGTGTGTGTGTGTGTGTGTGTGTGTGCGTGTGTGTGTGTGTGTGTGTGTGTGTGTGTTTGGCTGAGGCCATATTTTCTGGGGGGTGGGATTTACCATTTTGAGGTGTGTTCCACCCATTACACTTCCCACTGCCCTCTTTACAAGGGCTGCTGATGTCATCCACCAAAGAAGTACTGCAATACTCTTCTCAGCCCTATAAGCCATGTGCCATGTGCAATAACTGTGTAATACTACAGTACAATTAGTTAAATAGATAGGACTTCTAGCCTCAGTTTTGGCAAATGTAAGTGTATGTAAGTGTACATATTTGTAGGATACAGTATTTTGAGGCCTTTCTCTCCCAGTACACTTCCACATTGCCATACTTTACAAGGCTGGTGATGCCATGCACCTGAAAAGTACCTTGGGGCACTCTTCAACTCTATAAGATCTGTGGCACATGGGATAAATGTGTAACATTGTAGTACCAACAACTAGATAGGTAGGGGTTCTAAACTCAACACTGGCAATTGTGATACTGTGTGTGTGTTTGAGAGCAGTGTTCTGTGTGTGTGTGTGGGGTGTGTGTGTGTGTGTGTGTGTGTGTGTGTGCGTGTGTGTGTGTTTGTTTGGCTGAGGCCATAGCCTCTAAGGGTGTGGGTTTTACTATTTTGAGGCATGTACCACCCAGTGCACATTCCATTGCCCTACTTTACAAGGCCTGCTGATGTCATTCACCTTAGATGTAAACACTTGCCAGCCCTCTAAGCTCTGTGGTGTGTGCACTATCTGTGTAATACTAAAGTGGAAACAATTAGATAAGTAGGATTCTAATCCCAGTGCTGACAACTATTGTAGTAGTGTGTGAAGCATATCATCTGTGGCTGTTGTGTGTGTAGGTTATACCATTTTAAGGCCTATTGACCCCCTACCCATGACATTACTTTAAAGAGCCTGTTAATGGCATCTGCCTCACATGCACCATGTAGCACTATACAGCCCTTACCAGTAATTTGTACAGATGTACATGGAATATCCACATGTTTGCAAACAAGATATGGTCTGTGTCTCCTAACAATGAGCATTCCTGTGATATCACTGCAAAATATATCAGTTACCCTAGTGACACACATGCCAGCAACAGACATCATACCTGACTGACACATCATGCTGATTCAAGCCTGTCACTGTATCACCTGTGCAGGTTTTTAGGAGCAGTAGATGAGACCAATCGCTATGTCTGGTGGGTAATTCCACCATCCATGAAGGCATTTGCAAGATTATCTGTTGTAAGATGTTGTGTGTTATGTGCCAGGCATATAATCTATTTGGAGCATGTCATGTTTACGCAGCAGTATAATACATACAAGTGGATAGGTAGCATTACCAATATGTCTATTGGCAATTGTGTATGTGTTTCTGTATGTACAGCCCCTGTGGCTGTCTTTAGTGTGTGTATGTGATGCTATACCATTTTGTGTGCCTCTTCCACCCTGTGAACTCCCCCATTGCCAAGCTAGTATCAGCCCATACAGATGTCATCCACCATACAAACACAGTTACTCAGTTTCTAACACCAGGCCACTGTGCTGCATGCAATGGCCATATCACTGTGTATTGTGTAGGTCATCCACTCTGAGAAGTGTCACCTCTATGTGCATGTGTGTTTCAATGCATGTACCCATGCAGTGGTGTGTGTGTGTGTGTGTGTGTGTGTCAGATGGCTCTAACATGTTAAGGGCCTCTGAACCACCATTGGAAATCCTAACAGCCCCTGCAATTCTCACTCACTACAATAGTAGAGGCAGACAGTGCCTCACTGCAATACTGCTGTGCTATGTGTGTTATGTATCTAGCGCTATCATTTGTAAGACTGTGCAGGTAGGAGCTGTGCCCAGCCCTTCCTCAGCTGACCCATGTACAGGACTATGACTCTGTGTGCACTACCAGCATGAGATGCCAGACATGCATATGAGATAGCAGGCACACATGCTGGTGAATGTCTGGTTAGACTAGCACAGGCTGACCTGTGTCAGGAATACATACCCCAAACCTGTCATGCACAGTACCAGGCATACACTCATCTACTGCATAATGGCTGAGTGGATGGGACAGAAATGGCAGGGGCAACAGGTGCTGATAGCTGACTCTGTTACAGTTAAAGTAATACTCATGAGCAGGTTATGGCCTGTGCACCAGTTGGTGTCTCCCACTTACTACTTGCATCCAGAGCAACCATGTTGTCTTTCCATTAGCCAATGCCATAGAAGCACAGTGCTATAATTATGTCCTTCATGTAGGCCTTGCCCTTTTCCTTGCCTGTGAGGTGGACATTATGGAGGTGTGTGAGCTACGGCATCACAGTGGGTAGGTGGACATACCTCTTAGTACATGAAATGTGGAGACAGCCCAACAAAGTGGGAGATGAGGTTTCAGAATTAGGGACTGAATTTATGTATTGCTGATATGCAGTTGGAAAACTGCTACTTTAACAGGGTTTATCTGGGCATGCATTATCTGTGTGTTTTTAAGTCTGACAGTTTTCTCTATGTGACATAACTCTCAACTGTACAGCTTTACACAGATTGTTCAGAAGTTTGCCACTTATATTAGGTCTTTTCATCAGACAGTGTCTGTCCTTGGCAAATCAGTAGGATACTCTAGGGATTGCAGTTACTAAATGCTAACAGCCATCTGTGTTTCAGACTTCCTATCCTTCAGATAAGTTGTGTTACAACAAACCCTGTAACACCAGCAACTTTTCCAGTTTATTACACCAATATTTAAAATATGTCCCTTTTGTTGGGCCTCTGTCCCCTTTAAATATGAAGCCAAAACCTGGAAATTCTGTGTTCTGTGGGGATCTGTACAGTTGAGAGGTCTGTGTATGTCTGGCCATTATTAACAAACTGTCTGGATTGTGTAGCAGTGTAGTGTGTAATTGTCACATGGGCTGAGTCGGGAGCGGGACAGTTGTGAGTGACATGGATCCCTTTCTATCTGACTGTGCATGCTGCTACAGTTGCTGGTGATCTATCAGCTGTACATGTTTGTAAGGGCAGATGGAGATGTTCTATAACACCTCTGGATTTCAACTACATTGTGACTTGGGCAGTATATGTAGGGGTAGTGTGTGACTGGCAATCAGGATATGTTTGTTCACACAGTCGTTATACTGTAGAGTTCAGTTGGCTTGCAGGTATTTTGCTGTGACTGTGGTGCAAATGGTTGTGGGTATGTAGTTCAGAAGGTGCTTGGTGACATGCTTGACAGTTCAGTATTTTTCAGTATTTTTCCCTAATGTTACATGATTGCACTCATAGCTCTCAACTATCCAGATATTCATGGGATGTCCAGATGTGTGGCCCATATCTTTGGTCTGTTCCCCATAACTATTGTGGATTTCTGACATGTCGGTGGGATGATGTGGGGATTGCAGTCACTAAATTATGAGATGCATTTGAGTCTCAGACTGGTAATATTCCAGTCAATATATGTTGAAACAGATGGTGTTACTGTGGCAGCTTTCACAGCTTATCTACTCAACGAATTGAGACATGTCCCTGTTTTCATGGCTTTGTCCCTCCACTTTGTCAAGGCTTTTTTTGTCCAGATCTCTTGCACTAGGAGGTTGAGAGGTATAATTACAGGTCATGATATATACATATATAGATATACATATGTATATATATATACATATGTGTATGTATGTATGTGTATATATATATATATATATATATATATATATATATATATATATATATATATATATATATATATATATATACACACACACACACACACACACACACACACACACACACACACACACACACACACACACACACACACACATATATATACATATCACTATATATATAGTTACATATATATTCACTGGCACTGCTAATTCTACACAGTTTCTTCCCTAATGTTAGATGTATATAATGTATGATATTTTTACTGAGGCACTACTAATTCTCACAGCTCAGATGGTGTTGTGGTATGTTGTTGTGATTGTGGTGCACAGGATTAGGGGTTCGAGACTTGGCAGAATTGCTTATTTTGTTGCTGGGCAGAACAAGGGCTCGTGGAGAGAGAGAGTGATTAAGGCACTTTTAAGCATTAGGAAAAGCAGCCAAGGATGTGCCAGATCTGTGCAGGAACAGCTATAAATAATGTGTAGAAGTTGGAATTTACAGCTTCACACCCCACCGGGAGGGTTGTTGGTGACAAAAATTTGCAGAATAATCTGTGGGTAGATTGATTAGTTTATAAAATAAAAGATGTCCACCTGGCTGAAATGGATATAAAATCAATTTAACACAAAATAAATAATACAAATGGGTAAGCGATTTCGTGAAACCTTCGCTTCTTCAGACCATAAACACATGCACTGAACTGAAACACATTTAAATGCTCCCCTGCCAATCAGAACCAAACTAAAATCACATGGTATATTTTAGTGAGATAAGCCTCTCCTTTTTAGCGCAGGCTTTAAAGATACAGCATTATTAAGTCATGGAAATGCATCTGCTCTAAATCTATAATCCATCTTAATTCCAAAAACTCATTTTCATTAACAATGTCACCCTCTCTTATGTTAATGTTCAACTGTTGCAGGACCAAAAACTTGAACTGATGGTTAGCACCTAGTTCTAAAACATGCTTGGCTAGTGCATTATTGAGTTTACCATTACGTATATCATTGACATGTTCAAGTATACACTCCTTCATTGAGCGATTGGTCTTCCCAACATAGAACATTTCACATGCTACACATTGTTCCATATAAACAAGGTTTTTATCAGTGCAGTCAACATGAAATCAAAACATAATCACCCTATGGGTACTGGGATGAGGGACCGAGTTGACAAAATATAACTACAAGCCTTACAAGATCTACAGTCATAAGTGCTCTGGCATTCATAGCCTATCCTGGCATAACTTGGTTGCTTGTAACATGAACACTTTTTTAAAGTTTTATTATTCCTAAAAGCAAAATGTGGGGCATCTCCAGCTAATCTACTTATATTTTCATCTGTTATTAATATTGGCCAATTTTTCTTTAAAATATCACATACAAAATTAATATTACTTGAATAAGTCAATACCATTCTGTTCATAGGTTCATAGGTTGGTACTAGGCTATCAGCCCTAGGACCTATAACAATTCCCTGGCTATTTCTTCCCACAGTATGAGGGATGAGTACAGCAGGACAATGGCCTCCTTTTGTTCTAGATGAAAAGCCCTTAGTGATGAGGTGTGCCACATAGAAGGATTTCCTGACTGTTGTGGTGATGTGGTTATCAAAGGTGAGACCACAGTCTACCTGTGTCCCTAAGTCTCTTATCACACTTTTGGTGTTTAGTGTACTGCCACCTATGTAGTAATTCACGGTACATGTTTTTTCCCAAAGGGGATAACTATACATTTCTTGACATTGAGCTTGAGCCCATGGCTCTGGCACCAAGCATCTGTTTCTATAAGGCCCTTTTGTAGACTATCCACATCATTTGGTGATTCAAAAAGGGCTCCCAGCTTGCAGTCATCTGTGAACTTTGTTAGCCAGAGTCCCTTAGTGTTGGCCTGTACTTCAGAGAAGTAGATGCCAAACAACAGTGGTACCAGGACTCAACCTTGAGGTACTCCACTTGTCACTTGTCTGGAGCTGGACTTGGAATCGGCTACTTTTATAGTGTGGGTTCTATCAGTAAGCCAGTTGGCAACCCATCGAGTGATGTAGGGATTAATGCCCAGCTTAGTAAGTTTATCTATAATTCCAGAGTGAGAGATGGTGTTGAAGGCCTTGGCGAGGTTCAGATAGGCTGTGTGGACCACCATACCTTTGTCCATGGCTCTGGAGACTGAGTTGAAGAAGTCAGTCATGTTCAGGAGACAAGATCAGCCCTTCATGAGCCCAAACTGCATGGGGTCCAGTGTTTGAAGGTTGCCAATGTCTTTGTTTATAAGTTCCATGATAATACGCCCCATGGCCTTGCAGATCAGGCTCATCAGACTGATGAGGCAGTAGTTCCCAGGATCCAAGGTGGATCCCCCTTTGTGGAGTGGGATAACTGTAGCTGTGTACCATGCAGTGGGCATGAAGCCTGAGGTGAGGCTATGATTAAACATGACACTTAGGTCAGGTGCCAGTTCATTTTGCAGTTCATTTAGTACACAGCCTGGGATGTTGTCTGGTCCCATGGATGCTGTATTCTTAGCTTTGGAGAGTGTGTTTTTACATGTGTGGCTGTTATTACCAGAATTTGGCAATCTTTTGATATTGAGATTTGTCCTGTAGGGGGTGAGAGGGGGGGTGAAGTTTGCACTGAATCGATTTGCCAGGATATTGGCAATATCCTTGGGAATCAGTATATTTAATGCCATTCTGTTGTAGCTTAGAGCAGATCTGAGCATTACCATTTAGATTCTTGACATAGCTATATAATGCCTTGTGGTTGTTTTTGGAATTTTAGGCAATTTTATTTTCGTAACTAGTTTTGGAGGATTTTATGAGTGATCTCAGCTTCTTACTGAGGCTGCTAAGGGAGATTTTTGCATCCTGGGATTTTCCTCTTTTCTGCAACAGTTTCTTCCATTTGTTGTAAAGTTTGTTTATGGCAAGGGACCACCAGATTGGCTTCCTTTTTTGGAGGAGAGTGTCTTTGTTCTATTGGGGATGGCACAATTCATGCACGAGTGGATGTGCTCACACAGTGCCTTAGTGTAGGACTCAGTAGTCAGACTTTTAGTTCCCATCTGCATGGGTGTCATGAAGTTTGTCACTTCTGACTTGAGTAGCATGAAGTTGGCTTTGGAGAATTTTTTTACTGAGGTTTCCTTACTGGGGGTGGGTGTGGGATGTGGATGTCAAGGGTGATTGGTTTATGGTCAGAACTGACCAATGAGTGGGTGACCATAGGTGTGGAGCATTGATTTCCCATGTTAGTAATAAGCAGGTCTAGGATACTGGAAACCCTGGTGAGACTAAGGATTAGTTCATCCAGGACATTGGAATTTATGAATTCCAAGAACCACTGGGAAAAAGTGATGGTACATGAGTACCTTTCCCAGTTAATGGCAGGGTAGTTGAAATCACCCAGTATTAGGGTGTTTTGTTGTATCTTAATATTTTCCAGTATGTTTACAAAGGTGTAGTGAGAATCTTGGGGCATGGTGGGGGATCTGTAGCAAGCTACAATTTGGATTGCAGTCTTGCCTAGTGTTAGTTGCACCTGGAGAATTTCAGATGCATTGTGTTGGGCAACTAACCTGCTGTTGTGAATATCCTTGGTGAATATGGACACTCCTCCACCTTTAGTGTTTCAGTCCTGGTTTGACGACCAGAAGGTGTGGTAAGAGTTGCAGCCTGGTATTGCAGGGAATCTCTCTGGAGCTTTGAACCAGGTCTCAGTTACTGCACAGATATTGATATTCTCCATTTTTAGGAGTGCCTCGAGAGAGTGCATTTTGAGGTTTAGACTTCTAGCATTGAGTAGCATTACCTTCAGATTTTGCATGCTTGTACCTGTTACGGTGGTGGCTTTGTCCTTTGAACTTTGCCTAAAAAAGGACCTATAGGGGTGGCAAGAGCCTTAGACAGTAACCTGAATCTCAGGGGTGACAGGTGCATCTCTGGCAAAGCATTGTGGTCTGCCGATCATGTCATCACAGGGAGACAGATACTGGATCCACTTTGAATGACACCAGAAGCTTAGCCAATTGTTGAAGTCAATCATTTTGTCCTTATACTGTGGTATCATTCTGGGCAAAGACAGGATGCTGCTCAGGGCTAGGGTCATACCTGCCTGGGCCACATGATCCGAGAGCTCCTCCATGTCTCTTTTCATGTAGTCCAGGGAGGCACGTCTCAAGTCATTCACTCCAACATGGACAATGACAGACTCATATTTGTACTTGTTGTGGAGTGACTTGAGTGCATGCGTTTTGTGGCGGATCCTGGCACCTGACAGGCAGCTGACTGTAATTTCCTCCTTGTTCAGCCTGGTGAGTGGGACATCAGTGTGCCTGACTATAGAGTCACCTATGACTAAAGTGTTGGGTACATTGTCTTGCCTGTGAGCCAACTGATTGAGATTCAGACCTATAAGAGAAATAGGGTTTAACCCCTTTTCTACCAACTTCTTCAATGGCCCATTCTATAACTGCAATACTGTAGCCATGTTCTAACAGTTCAACATGCAGGGTGTCTAGTGCCTTTTCTAAGGATGCTACATCAGTATGTAATCACATTAGCCTAAAAACTTGGTTCTTTACCACATTTCTGGCAACATGTCGTGGATGCATACTAGTATTATGTAAAATATTATTTTTAACCTTACAGCCACGGAGGCCACAATAAGTGCCCGTTCACCACAGGATTGATATTTGCAGAAAACAAATCTAACAGTCACATCCACGGATAAAATGATATTATTGCTATACTAGTTTACAAAACTAAAAACAGAATAAATGTTGAGCACTTTCACCCATCTATATGGGCTTCTTCAGAACAATAGATAAATTGCAAAGATGCCTTAAATAACTTTTTTGGCACCAAAAAAACATTCAAACATTTAAACCCATAACTACACATTACATTATGCGAAACAACATCTGGTAGTACCAATGCTAATAGGGAGTTAAAAGGCAGCAAAGCCCATCAGAGATCTTTAATAATTTTGTACAGTCCAGTGTCCTGTGATATGATTGAAATTATTTATAAGTATTGGTATTTAGTTACAGGTGACCCAAATATATCGGAAATCATGGGAGCAAAACCAGGAATAGTATACAAGATAGGAAAGAACTTAAAAAGTTATTTGGGACAACAATCACAAAGCAATAGGGTAAAAAGCAAAGGAAGGGTGGATTACACCACTAAATGTGGAATATGCAACCAATGCAAATTTATTCATGATAGTAAAGAAGCGGTGATCCAAAATATATTCAAACCCAGAGTGAAATTCATTAAAGGGAATTGCAACTCTAAAATGGTTATCTATATTGCATTATGTAATGAATGTCCCAGTTTTTATGTGGGAAAGACAGAGAGATGTCTGAAAAGACGCATCTATGAACATGTATATAATATTAAGAGGAAAGATTCCCATTAATGCCCTTTACAGACACATAGAAATGAAAGGACACTTACAAGGATTTAAATTTGCCATCATTGATACTATTAAGCAGGATCCAAGGGGTGGAGACTCCAAAACTTTGTTACGTTTTAAAGAAACTTGGTGGCAATTATATTTAGATGCTACATCATTACCAGGGTTGAATGATTTTATTTCTTGTAAATCCATTTTATCTATAAAACAATACGTTAAATTATTTTATATATATATATATATATATATATATATATATATAATTAATATATGGAATAAATGTTGTGTATAGAATATGATCGACACTAATAGAAGAATATATATAATTTTTATTGTTATGCATAGGTTTGAACATTAAGTAATTCATTCATTAATATAAACAATGTATATATTATATTAACCACATTTAACCAGTTTTGTGCAGGTTTGTATTCACATTAGAATTTTTAATACATTTTGTAGATTTATGTATTGGTGGTCAGTAGTAGACATATTAATTAGTTATACATTTTTATGACAGTATGTCAATGGACAATAAATTATTGACACACACTCACGTTTAGAAGTATTGTATGAGTATCTACACATCCAGTATTTATATTCGATTTATTTGGTTTGTTTGTACTATAGATTTTATCCACTTGATATATTATTTTTATTTTTGTACTAGGACTATTTACGTTATGTATGATGTGAATAGATCTGACTTCCCGTAGGTATAAGGGACCTGATCGGTCCGTTTACTAAATATCTTATAAGTTTAGGTTAAAACACAAATTGATAGGGCAACTTTACCTAAGTTGGGTTAGAAAATATAACTTGGAACATGGTTTTTAGGTGTGGGGTTGATTTTCACAGCGATGATCGCTTTTTTACAAGACACTGCCTTTTTATATAAAATATCGATTTTGGTTTTAGCAAGGAAGGAGATTATTTTATTGAATTTATATTTTAAATATTATTGATAGAACACAACATGTTTAATTCATGGTTAAACTGCCCAGTTTTGGATTTTTGAGCACTAAAGGGCAGTGAATGAATGCTTTAGGTTCGCATGACAGCCGTAATAGAGTGTAGTTATGGCTTTAAATGTTTGAATGTTTTACTGGCGCCAAAACAGTTATTTAAGGCGTCTTTGCAATTTATATAGTGTTCTGAAGAAGCCCATATAGATGGGTGAAAACGCTCAACATTTATTCTGTTTTTAGTTTTGTAAACCAGTATAGCAATAAAATCGTTTTATCCGTGAATGTGACTGTTGGATTCGTTTTCTACAAATATCAATCCTGTGGTGAACGGGCACTTACTGGGGACACTGTGGCTGTAAGGCTATTAGCATTTTTCTAGAAAATATTATTTTTCTTAAAAGGTTTCCTAAACATACTGGCTGACAATGTTCCTAAATCATTTAAACTGACATATATATCCAAAAAATCAATACTTTCCACATTACAGTGCATAGTAAATGTAAGAAAAGAAGTTGTGTTCTGCAAATAGTCAACAAATTGAGTCAATAAGTCAGATGGTCTCTGCCAAATAAAAAATATGTTATCCATAAAACACCTGTAAAACTTCATGAGTAGCAAAGAGGATATTAGGAAATACTGACTGCTTCTCCCACTGAGCAAGAACTAGGTTGGCATATACGTTGGTGCATGCCGTCCCCATAGCAACTCCTAGTTTCTGCAAAAATACTCTGTTTCAAAGGTAAAAACTTTGTTTTCTAGACTCAAATCCAGCAAAACACAAATGAACTCAATTTTAGAGTTCAAAAATGTAGTTTCAGATGTTAAAAACATTCTAATATGGTCAACTCCTATATCATTAGGAATAACCGTAAAAAGTGAATTGACATCCAGAGTTACAAAAATAACATCTCTTAGGCTATCTAGTTCATGGTACCATTGAAATAAGTCTTGTAAAAACTGTTTAGAGTGTTTTAAAATGCTCTCAGTGGAATCCAATACCTGCCTAAGTTGCTTCTCAACATAAATAGACAGTGATTCTGTTGACCACCCATTCCCAGATACAACTGGTCAAAAGGGAGGATTCACTGCATCCTTATGAGTCTTGGGCAAACCATATATGACAGGTATCAGGGGGTGGTCAACTGAAAAATAAGTATACAAATCATAATCAATTTGACCCGTCATTAACAAATTATAAAGATGAAAATGTAACCTATTAATAATCCCTGTTAGTTGGAATTTCTGTAACCTCAAACAGATTCCTCATTCAGCAAAGCCATCATTTTATCAAAGTAGTCACCCCTGTCCAGCAAAACTATACCTTCTTCTTTGTTTGCAGGTCTAATAGTGAGCTGTTGCATATTGGTTAATTCATTCAGGGCTGCCATCTCCTTAGGTGTTAGATTATAAAACTTAGTACCATTATGCCTAATTTCATACCCCTCTGTCAATTTTTTTTGCATAAGTCAATAAAAGCTTCTAATGCTGGTAAAAATTTTGGTGTGAAAGTACTCGGTACTTATGGTCTAAAGAAGCAAAAGTTTCATGAAAGTGCTTACCCATTTTTTATTATTTATTTTGTATTAAAGTGATTTTATATACATTTTGGCCTGGTGGACATCTTTTGTTTTATATGCTATGTATTTTGGATTTGTCCTGGTCCTGATATGCTTATTTATATTATAGATTGATTAGTTTCACTATACATGGGGGTGAAATGTAGAACTATGTATGGGGCAATGTTTTTTTTCAGGACAGATGCCTTTTTTTTTAAGGTGAGACTGGGATGTTGGGGAAGGGCTGTAAGTATGTTTGGGGAGGTAGGTTGGGTAGGATAACCTGCATTAGCAGACAGACAAGACAGATAAGAAAGCAGACAGGGGCAGTATATGACACATGAGGGAGGTAAACACCTTGGATGGGGAGGGTGGTTGGGAATACAAAGCCCATGAGCCCCCAAATGGATACAGTGGGATTAAGGTCCCCACCCATGAGCAGTCACCACTGCATCTTCATGGCCCCGAAGGAGGCTGTGCTGGAGGCTGGACAGGAGTAGCAGTATTCCCCTTGAGGTGCGCTAGGCAGCCCTCCATCTGACTCAGCCAGCCATCCATCTCTGTTTGGATGATGCTGCACACCAGACCCCAGAACTGGCAGCTGGTGAAGGGCTTCTGCCAGCTACCGCGCCTGGGGGGGATGGGCCCCATCCCCTGAGGTGGTTCAATCTGAAGGTGGTACAAGACCACAGGTGGAGGCAGTTCCAGGTTGGTTCCCAGATGTGCTGGGGCTTGGTGCATGGCCAGATGAGGCGGAACAGGTGGATCCACCAGGATCTGCCTTTCCAAACATACTGTGGTGTTGAGGTTTTAGAAATTATGTTGGTTAGTCATGAACAAAACATTTCAAGGTTGGTTATAACAGCATGCTTGGGTGTCCCAATTAACCCGATAAAACAAATTTGAAACAGTTGTATAGCAAACAGAAAACATGCATAAATGGAACATCAGTATACATCGTAACAGCATGCCAGTAACATTAATGACAACAGGCCACAAACAATGGTATTTGAACAAGGTATTTAACATGCAACCAATCAAATATATGAACAATAATAGAACACAAGTCCCAACATTAGGTTTTGAGAACAACATACCCATAGTATATGAATTAGATTATTGATCCAGATAAGGGGTGGGGGTGAGACAAAATGTCTATTAATGACTGTTTATGCTTCTATTTTCCACAACAGTAGTGCTCAATAATCTATAGGTCTTCCCTCACTTTACATCTACCTATGGCACATAGCTTCTGTAGTATAAACATACCTATTAAACTGTCAGTCTGGAATGGTATGGACAAACTGTGACAACTCTGGGTACATGACTAGAGGGGATGTGTACATGTTATGGTTACATATCTGGCACAGAATTGGTACCCTGGACTGCTGTTATGTGAGTGTGCTGCTGGAATACTTCAAATGGTTTCCAATCTGTGTACAGGGTTATTGGCAGCAGTGACCACTAGCCATGATAGCATAACACTTGAGAGACATGTATTGGGAAGTGTGCATATTGTATGTACCTATCATGCTGTCATTTGCAGGCATGTGATTGGACAGTTGAGCAGCTGTAGAGAAAATATCTGTTAACACTACACTGTTTCCATATTTATTCCTGATGCCTTATGTGTAAATATGCACACATACCACTGCCTGGATTTGAACCATGTCTGGGTGTGCAAAATTAACAACTAAGCTATTTCTCATCACACTGAGCTACTGGGGAACTGCTGTTTCTTGTTTGACTGGTTTCTTTCTAACCATCTCTTGGTTAGACAGTCTGACCTTGTAATCCTGTGATGCATGCATGACAGATAGTTATTGTACTGTGCATTAATCCTTTGAATTGCTACAGTCTGGAAAGCAAAGGTTAACACAAGGCAATGTTGTATGGAACACACTTTGATACATTACACATTACTATTCAGGGTTCAAAGCTTAGTGCAGTAGATATTTCATATTGCATTTATATCTTGTTTTACAGCTCCGCTATCTAATTTGTTCTTATCAGCTGGTTCACAGAACAACCTCAATTAATGTACGTTGTTAAAGCCATATTTTCTGTGAAGAACCTGTATACATTCTATGTCTACAACAACATACCAGAGTAAACACAACAGTTTGTGGTATACATCTTTATTATTGATCAGTATTAGTCAAACAAACTTTGTTTATTCAGTTAACACAGTAGCTGTATACCTACTAGCAGTAAACAATGTACTCCTTAGTTATTTGCACAATATACTGAAAAATAGATTTGTACTCATCAGCCTGTTGGTGCAGCCTCAGCACTCTGCCAGCATGGGCTTTGATGTTACTAGTCGTCTCTGCTGCAGCTGTAGGGGAGAAAAACAAACATTATGCATACCTGTCTATCACATTCTCAGGCTAGTATTTGCTACAAACTACTTGATAGTGATACTTACTCACTACTAGAGCATTCTGTGCCCATGCATCTTAGATCCACTGGGCCAAGAGTGCCACCTGCCTCTGCTTTAGGTTGGCACAGTGGTGCCATACCTGCTCACCAGTCTGGGGGATGCACTGGTGAGATCACATGCGAAACAGTCCCAGGCCTCTGCTTTGTATTATAAGCCCTGGTACTGGCCCTGCAGCAGTTTCTCATCATGGTTTTCTTCAAGGAGTCCAGCCATGACCCTGGACTCCTGAATGCCCCAGCTCTTTACCCAAAAGTGTGGTCCTTCAACAACACCTGCCATAGCACCTGCTCAGATGAACTATAATAAATTCTGGCTGGATTCCCTCCTGCGCTGTTTAAATAAGGCCATATTCCCACCCTTTGCCATCATTGGACCATTTTGAAAATGCTAAGCTCATCTAAACAGTGCACAAATCCGCTAAGTTGGGTTGAACAGTGCTTAAAGGGGTAATTGCTGAGCATTGCTTAACAGTGCACAAATCCACTTAGCTGAGCTGTCTGCTGCTTAGCATATATATCTAAGCAATGTTTAAACCAGCTAAGCATAGCTGAGCACTGCTAACCACTACTCACCTTCCATTTTTAGACAATATCAGACTAATGACCTAATTAATCATTACTGTCATATTAGTACATTACTGTGAGGTGTGACTATACTGTATGGGACACTTGTGTATACATGAGTGTTTTCATATGTTATATGCTCTCACACTTCCATTTTAGACCAGCTACACTACCCTGGTTGACAAATATCAGTTACTACATAATTTAAAATAAAAATAATAATTTTTACTCTGCTTTCCCATGTAAAAATAAAGTGCCTGTTTTGGTACTCAAACCATGAGTGCCTGCATGTAAACCCAGGACTCTAACCACTACACTAGTGCAGTGTTAAAGTTTTACCTCTATATTTTTATTTATCCCCTATGGGATGTTTAAGCAATGCTAAGCAGAGGGCCATAATGTGCACACCCATTCAGCTATGCTTAAACATACCTTAAAATGGTAGAAAAAATATTAATAACCCACATTATTTACATGTATCTGTATAAGTCAGAACATAAACACAGAATTTGGGTTTCAGACTTCATACCCTCCAGGACATCTGTGCTAATGCAAACCTTTTATTCTATCAACTTTCCAAGCTTGTAAGTGCAATATTTAAAAAGTGCCCCTATTCTTGGGCCTTTGTCCCCCCATTATTTATGGCTTTGTACAACTTTCTTGCTCTAGGAGGTTGAGAGGTATGTAAAGCAGGTATCTGGGCATTCTGTGGAAACCTGTACAGTTGATGGGTATGTCTGTATGGCTCTTTCTCAATGCAGGGGGTGTGTACCTGTACAGTACCTGTCACACACCCCCTGCATTACTTCCTATTGCAATTGTTGCTTTCAGTGTCTGCGGACACTGAAAGCAACTACAAAGAGCTGTATGGCACTTTGACAATGCAGGGGGGTATGTGACAGTACCTGTCACATACTCCCTGCATTGCTTCCTATCCGGACTTCCTGCTTTCAGTGTCTGCAGACACTAAAAGCACTTTGAAAGTGCCATATGGCACTTTGAGAATGCAGGAGGTGTGTGACAGAACCTATCACACACCCCCTGCATTGATTTATTGATCCCCTATCTGTTTCAGTGTTTGCAGACACTGTTTTACTTATTTTATATCATTTCAGTGTCTGCGGACACTGAAATGCATTTACAAAGTGCCGTACAGCACTTTCTGAGTGCAGGGGGAATGTTAGATGTGCATGCACTACTTAAACATGCCCCTGCACTCAGTAATGTTCATGTCTGTTTAACCTTAGCAGTAGCATGCCTTCATGAATATGCAAGATGCACTGTTGTTAAAGCTAAGGGGAAACAGACATGGTTCACTCCATGCAGGAATAGCATGTGCTATTCCTGCATGGAGTTTATTGAATCCAGGGGTTTGTTTATATAATAATTTACAAGTGAATAATAACAACTACCTCTCAACCTGCATACATTGAAAATAGGATCAAAGGCCCTTGAAAAGTAAATACAAACATCCAGACAAAAATTTGGAAATATATTTAGCATAAAATGTGAATACAAAAAAACACAAAACTCTTCTTAGTGCCAGTAGAAATTCATTATACCACCTAACTGAAATTATCATGGTGAAACTAGCCTAGATGGCTTTCAGTCATTTTTCCTCAACAAAGAGTAAATATGATTAAATGCAAGTGTATGTTATTTATAACTGTTTTTGACATATTGTGATCTAGCGTGTCAAAAAGTCTAAAAAATTAAACTGAAACTATTGCTTATAGTGTCGATAACTAAAGAACATGTTAGATACTAAAAAGAATATGCTCAATTATGTGCCAAAAATGGGAAAAAGACAAGCCTTTTTTTAAACACCACAAAGTACTGTTGTGATCATGTCTTGCACTAGGAATTAACATTGGACATTACTAACTGACAAAGAACAGCATCAGATGGTAAAACAGCTTCAAAAGCTGTTAGAAACGTATCCCTGCTATACATATAAGCAAAATGTGTGACCAAATGAAGTGTTGAACAGCATTTAAATCTGTACATTCATCAGATGGACTGTTCATTTCAGCATACTGTCTGTTTGGCAGTGCTAAATGTTTTACAAAAGGCTTTGAAATCCAGTAAAACATTTCATGCTCCTAAATTTTATGTGTAACAGGTAATACATGGAGCAGAGTTACAATCAGGTTTCACCAATCATAACTTTTATTATGTGCTCTAAACAGGTTTACTATCAAGTGACTAAAAATCAAAAGACTGAATCCCAAAAAGACTGAAAATTCAAAATATTGAATACATTTTTAATGCAAGGGGCAAGCCCCCCTGCTCCCCTCATGTGGGGGGCTGCACCTGCCATGCCCCCTGCTAAATAATATATATATATATATATATATATATATATATATATATATATATATATATATATATATATACCAACTCCAAGATCGCATGACAGTGGAGAAGGGGCAAATTCCATAATTCAATATTTTGACTTTTCAGTCTTTTTGGGATTCAGTCTTGATTTTCAGTCATTTGATAGTAAACCAAAAAATAATCTCTGTAGCTACATGTAATACACTTTATTGTACTATATATAATCACTTATACAATTTCTTTGTTTTTTTTTTAACTGCAAATAGAAATAGCCTCATATAATCTGATCAATATGCTTGCACAAGTGTAACATGTTTACAAATCCTTTTCATCATTAATAATCAATAAAATGGTTGGGGCATGTGCTACTATCATTGTAAGACAGCAAAATGTGTGCGTCTAAATCAATGGCTCCTTGTGAAAACAAAACCTTTATAAGGATCCCAGTGCTTACAGGATATATATTACTCATGTCTTAATGACTTAGCTCACTTTAGAACAGCAATGGAATGCTATTTTGATTTAAGTCTAGCAGAACATAAAGAGTTGTACATTAACCAAAGCAAGATGTTATAATGGCTACATTGTTTGACGAGAGCCATCTTAAGCACAGATAGAGATACGTCTAACATGGTACTTTCTTAAAATGTAAAGGATTATGACTGGGTTTCTTATCATAACCAGCTTATTTTGTATTTGAAATCTGAATGCAGATAAATACACTGAGTGAAGCATAGAATGTTAATCATAACATGAATATTTAGAGGGTTTACTATCAACTGCTGAATCCTACACAAATGCGCTCTATAAGCACCTACATGAGTGCATGGATCATGCTATCCCAAACAGAACCAAGACGCTATCCTCCAAAAAAAGGAAGCCAATCTGGTGGTCCCCTGCCATAAACAAACTGTACAACAGAAGGAAGAAACTGTTGTAAAAGAGAGTAAAATCCCATGAGTGGAGGAGCTCCCTGGTCAGCCTCAGTAAGAAGCTGAGAGCCCTTATAAGATCCTCCGAAGCTAGCTACGAAAATAAAATTGCCACTAGTTCCAAGGACAACCACAAAGCATTCTATAGCTATGTCAAGAATCTCAATGGCAACACCCAGATCTGCTCTGAGTTACAGCACAAAGGCATGAAAAATTATAGAACCAACTGATATTAACAACATCCTGGCAGATAGGTTCAGTGCTAACTTTACCCCCCCACCCACCTCCTAAAGGGCCCATATCTATACAGGAAGAATGCAGAGTCCCTGTAATCACAACTATGCAGGTGAAAGCTGCACTCTCTAAAGCCAAAAACACAGCATCCATGGGACTGGACAACATCTCAGGCTGTGTTTTACACGAATGTCAGAATGAACTGGCTCCCCACTTAAGCACCATGTTCAATAATAGCCTCACGTCAGGCTTTGTGCCCACTGAATGGCGCACAGAAACAGTTATCCCACTCCACAAAGGGGGAGCTACCACTGATCCTGAGAACTATAGACCTATTAGCCTGATGAGCCTGGTCTGCAAAGCCATGGAACGTATCATCATGGAACTCATAAACAAAGACATTGGTAATCTCCAAACTCTGGATCCCACCCAGTTTGGGTTTGAGAAAGGCAGATCATGCCTCCTGAACCTGATCGGCTTCTTTGAGGCAGTCACCAAAGCCGTAGATGAGGGTAAAGTGGTTCACACAGCCTATCTTGACCTCGCCAAGGCTTTCAACACCATCCTCCATTCTGGAATTATAGCTAAACTCAATAAACTAGGCATAAATTCCTACATCACAAGATGGGTTGCCAATTGGCTCACTGACAAAACCCACACTTTAAAAGTTGCAGACTCCAAATCTGACCTCAAACCAGTGACAAGTGGAGTACTACAGGGTTCAGTCCTGGGACCGCTCCTGTTTGATATGTACTTCTCTGAAGTACAGGCTAACACAGAAGGCCTCTGGCTTATGAAGTTCGCAGATGACTGCAAACTAGGAACCATAGTCAAGTCCCCAAATGATGTGAACATCCTACAGAAGGGCCTCTCTGAGACAGATGCCTGGTGTCAGAGCCATGGCCTCAAGCTCAATGCCAAAAAGTGCAGTGTCATCCCCTTTAGTAAAAACTCTGTACCCATGAACTACCACATAGGCAGCAATCTACTTAACACCGAATGCGTGATGAGACCTTGGGACCAGGTGGACAGTAGTCTCTCCTTTGATAGTCACATCACCACAGTAGTCAGAAAGTCCTTCTGCGTGGCACACCTCATCATAAAAGGGTTCTCATCCAGGAAAAAAAGAGGTCATCGTTACCCTCTACTCATCACTCATTAGACCCATTATAGAGTAAAACGCCCCTTTTGGAATGTACCTCACAAGACATCTGCAGCAGCTGGAAAGGCCACAGAAGTACCTCACGAAGAGGATTACTGGACTCAAACAAATGCCCTACACTGACCGCCTCAAAAAACTCCAGCTTTACTCCATAGCATATCGCCTACTCAGAGGTGATCTCTGCCTAACATATAAAGCTATGTCAAACCCAGAGCTTTTGGACATGCTACACCTAAAGAAATCCCAATCCCTCCGAGCTACACGCTCTAGGGACCTAAACCTTGTCACCACAATAAACAGGACATGCTGGAGGGATAGATTCTTATACCAGAGACTTCCCATACTCTGGAACAGGCCACCCATCTATGTCAAGCAAAGTTCTTCATTAGCACTCTTCAAAAAAAATCTTGATGAGTGGATGGGAAATAGGAAATACATCCCGGGGATCACTTCTGTGTCTCTGCTCATCAGTGGCACAGGAAAATAACTTTCTTGGGTGGCATAACCCAGTGAATCTTGTTGGCTAGGCTTGCATAGGCCCTTGGGCCAATAGCCTAGTACCTACCTATGAACCTATGAACCTATGAAATGACTGAAAATCAAGACTGAATCCCAAAAAGATTGAAAATTCAAAATATTGAATTATGGAATTTGCCCCTTCTCCACCGTTGTGCGATCTTGGAGTTGGTATATATATATTTAACAGGGGGTGTGGCGGGCACAGCCCCCCACATGAGGGGAGCAGGGGGGCTTGCCCCTTGCATTAAAAATGTATTCAATATTTTGAATTTTCAATCTTTTTGGGATTCAGTCTTTTGATTTTCAGTCACTTGCTAGTAAACCATTTTTTTTATATTGTGCAGGAAAGCATATTGCCTCTATGTAGCTGCAGGAGGATTACCAACATTTTAGCCTTTAATCATAAAATGATTAGTTGCTGAAGCAGAGACTGTATATGCTACATCAAATTTTATATTTTGCATGGTACAAAGCCTTCTTCAACTAGAACATCAGAATGGAACATCATCCTCATTCTATAACAGGTCTGTGACGTGATAGGAAATAGCTCTCACAAAAAATCCAGCTACTACTTCCACAGTATGGAATAGTGATTCAGCAAAACATAAATTAGTTCTCTCATATACATGACATCCATTTCATTGGGTTCAGAAGGAGGCATTATTCATCTTTTGGGAGTACTGAATATTAGATCTAAATCAGAAAGCCTTGCCAAGTCAAAGTTTATCTAGAATGAATCAGCTAAAACACCAATTGAATACCATTTCAGGGATATTTTCATACTTGATGTCAAAAAAGATAAATGGAGATTGAATACTGGAAGGCTCTCATTTTTGAGCCCATTAAAATCAGCCAAAATATTCTATATGGGGAAGATCCTATATAAATTGGGATCACAGGAGACCTGCAGCCTAACATATAACACTAGAAGGAAGTTTGTTAGTTATGGCTTTAAGAACAGCCCTGCTATATAGTAAATAATACTTTAAAAGACTGCACAAATATACTTGTTTCCATTGTAGAGTAATCCACAACTTCTTGCAAATTATCATGTGCTGACTATAAGGAGGGAGATAATTAGACTCTTAAAACAATTAATGAGTGCTAATGAAGTTATTGGCCATCAGGTTAGAAGCTTCTTTCAATGGCCAAGTCATGAGCAAAGTAAAATGGAAATACTCCTGTTCTCTAATTAGGTAGGCTACATCCAAGCAAGGAAATAAACCTGTGGGAGACGATAAATGTCCAAGGGAGAAATTAATTCATGAAAAGGCCAATGGAATGAGAACAGCATTTTAAGAACCTGAAATGGCAAATCTGTTACACCAACTTGAGATGGGCTATGACGTATATATAAAAAGATTAAAGAAAAGGGCAGAGAAGCATGATAAAAATAGTCCATTATTTCCAAGTCTTTGTGAGTTAGGAAGTGAATCACTGACTTCTGATTGGCTTTAGGAAATGAATAATTTGGTAATCCAAAGTCAAGTTATTTCAAAAATTTTAAAGAAATAGTCATTAAAATCCATCAGTGGATTGCTTGCATCTCTTTATAAATCCATACCACTCTTTGGAAGATATAAAATGTCTTACAGACAATGAGAAGGGCACATTTACAACATGTTTCACTTGCCTAAAGGGAGGGATCACACTTTAACAGTATAAATGTGATAATTCATGAAAAGCCAATGACATTAGAGTAGTACCTTAAATAATTACGATAGTAACTAGATATAGCAAAGCCACCAAAAGAGATTTGATCCCAGATCTTACTTCTACTCAAAAAAATATTGCTTCCTCAGGAATTCTCCCTGATACCCTTAGTGACTACCTCCCCATATTTGTAATGAAACACCAAACCTATTTCCATAGGCACCTCCAAGTTCAAAACCTGAATACCTTTTAAAATGGCATATGTTGCTAGTATTTTAAAACATTTAATGGGAATAGCCTTACATGTCTATATCTTGATGAAGCAATCACAACATTTTGCAACTTATTCCTATCTACTTGAAATCCTCAAGCTCCCATCAGAAACAGCAGAGTTAAATGTCAACCTGTACCCTGGTTAAATTGAAACATAAAACTGCTTAATGAGGCAGCTTGGACTGCTGACAAACATTAAACACTGCAGAACTATACACAGCTTAGAAACCTAACTAAACAACAAACAAGACAGATTAAAAAGAACCACTAATTCTCACAAGAAGAGATCCATAAATATAATCCCAAGTCATTCTGTGCATTTATTTAAAAAAATACTACTCATTGTAGGGCAAAGTATCCAACCTGGCCCATCCCTGATCAAACTGAAAATGTGACTACATTATTTAACTAACACTTTGTACAAGTGGCAACCAACTTTATAAATGCCAATAACTCATCTGTGAACCCCCCCCCCAAATTCTCCAGTAACTTACTCAGTATCCAACCTGTTCCTACTAGTACTATAATAAAAATAATTACAAAAACTGAAACCTACCGCTTCAGCTACAGATAATCTCTCCACGGAATACCTAAAAATAGCAGCTGATGCAATTGCCTATCCAATCTTTATTCTGGTTAAAAGGTCCATTCAAGAAAATTATGTACCAACTCTTTGGAAGAAATCATACATCATTCCTGTACAAAAAGTAGAGACATTTAGAAATATCTGTAACCTCAGACCAACTGTCATCCTCTCATCCCTGTTCAAAATCTTTAAAAATATATATCCATTATCAGCTTCTAAGGCATCTTACCAAAAATCAGATAGTACAACTCAGCATGGCTTCTAAATTCATCAAAGCACAATTACCACTTTATTAAGCTTTATCAATATCATTAACCTCCACAGAAATTCAGATGAACTCAGGTTAGCACTTTTCTTAGATCTTTTAAAAGCTTTTGAACCTATTTCACACCAAAAATTGTTGCACAAACTTGCTATATGCAGGCTTGGCAACCTTTTCATATTGTGGTTTTGTAGTTACTTATCCAACAGAGAACAATCAGTTAAAAATAAGTCTACCCTTTCTCCATTCCTGACTATACTCATAGGCAACTCACAAGGATCCTTACTCAGACCTCGTCTCTTCAATATTTTCATTAAGGACCTCTACATCTCCATAAAGAAAGCTACCATTACCCAATGTGCAGATGGCACTATTCTCATCTCCACATCCGATAACCAGAGTGATCTCCAGGAACAAACACAAAAATCTTTCTCAGCAGTAGAAAGCTGGCTTCAAAATTCTCAATTTATTTTAAATCCAAAAATACAACAGAAAAGCAAACTAATATTATTAACCTCTGAACACCATTCTCATCAAAAACTTTCTTCAGCATAACGTTGCCCAATAACATCACTATACAAAAAGTCTTCCATGCTAAATCACTTGATGTAATTATTGACAGCCAACTTAAATTTGCCCACTATACTCAAGATACAATAAAAATCAGAAAATAGGGAAACTGTATATGGCTATGTAGTTATTTACTGATTCAACTAAGAAAAATGTTGCCACAAGTAACCTACCCCCCTCACTTCTCTATATCTCCCCAGTTTTAATAAATTTACAAACCACTCAATTAAACAAACGAGTTACATCAAGATACCTGCATTTTTAGTGAACCACTCATATAAGTCTCATCACTGTATGCCCTGAAAAGAACTTCTTCTTCTCTTTCAGCTGTTCCCATTAGGGGTTACCACAGCGGATTATCTGTTTCCATTTCTTCCTATCCTCTGCATCTTGCTCTGTCACACCAACCACCTGCATGTCCTCTCTCACCACATCCATAAACATTATCTTAGGCCTTCCTCTTTTCCTCTTATCTGGCAGCTCCATCCTTAGCATCCTTTTCCCAATATACCCAGCATCCCTCTTCAGCACATGTCCAAACCAACGCAATCTCGCCTCTCTGACTTTATCTCCAAACCGTCCAACCTGAGCTGACCCTCTAATATACTGATTCCTAATCCTGTCTATCCTTGGCACACACAGTGCAAATCTTAACATCTATAGCTCTGCCACTTCCAGCTCTGACTCCTGCCTTTTTATCAATGCCACCGTCTCCAACCCATACAACATAGCTGGTCTCACTACCCTCTTGTAGACCTCCCCTTTCACTCTTACTGGTACCCGTCTGTCACAAATCACTCCTAACACTCTTCTCCACCCATTCCATCTTGCCTGTTCTCTCTTCTTAACCTCTCTTCCACACTCACCATTACTCTGAACTGTTCATCCCAAGTACTTAAACTCATCCTCCTACACCAACTCTACTCCCTGCATCCTCACAATTCCTCTATCCTCCCTCTCATTCACACGCATATATTCTGCCTTAGTCCTGCTGACCTTCATTCCTCTCCTCTCTAGAGCATATCTCCACCTCTCCAGGGTCTTCTCAACCTGGTCCCTACTCTCATTAAGAACTAAATTGTTATGAACTTCCTTATCACCTTTTCACAATTCATCACCACACACAATCTTTTATTTTATTTATTTTTTATATAAATAAAAATATAAATAAAAATAAAATAAAATAAATTATCACCTCAATCTCATCTACAAAAAAAAGAAATCATCAAACTTTATATTTCCAGTCAGTCCTTACACTCACATGATAAGCTCCAACTCAACTTAATCAAATTTAACAACTCTGCGGAAGAGTCCTTGAATTCTAGCTATGTCACTAAGCTCTGGAAGTGCATTACTACAGCTTTGAAACAAATGAGACAAATCCAACACCTATGAGACATTAAAAATTCAGCTAAAAACTATACCTATCAGACTCCTGGCCTTGTTCTTGCTTAACTCCAGCTTAATCTGACATAATCTATATAGAATCCATCATACTGCCACTCTAAAACCTAAAACATTTGTATCTACGATTGGCCTACGAACTGTCCTCCTCCTAACTCAGTAATCCCCTTTCTTCATCACACTCTGCCTATCCTGATCCCAGGAGTGACTCCTAGTTCTACAACTTACCTCAGCTGCTTCTGCCATAATGTTATTACCCCTAAGTATTATTACTTATGCATTTTCCCTATTTCTTTTACTTCCTCCCCTCCCAAATGCCCCATTCCCAACAAAGCTACCACTTCCCATTTTTCCTTTAAGCACTTACACTTTCAGATCCACCTCCCATCAAAAATAAACCATTTCTAACCTTTACTTTATTTTATTTACTTTATTTTACATTTGCTAACTGGGAGAGTCTGGGAACAAAGCCCATTTTTAGCAGAGGCCCTGGGAGGAAGCTCCAGTACTATTTATTAAAGACATTACATGAAACAGATGAACATGAAAGAGAATGCACTAGAATATAATAACATTAGATGGGAAATACAATGTCACGAATAACATGTAACATAGCAAAAATTGCATAGCAAATATTACATAATTTTTTAGCCATGGAGGGCTTAAAGTAATGATTAAAAATGAGGAAGAATTTGTTAAGTAGAGGGTGCGTACAGGGAAGAATATGTGGTGGGTAAGAGAGAAGAGGAGATTGCTGAGCAAAACGGAACTTATAGAGATAATTACAGGGGGAATAGATGAGAAAGATTGTTGAGCAATGGGAACTTACAAAGAGAATTATAGGGGAAAGAGATGAGGAAGAGGGCATAGTAAATAATCAGATGCTGGTGATAGAGACTGGTATAGTTGGGAAAGTATTGGGGGGATTTATATTCATGAGATTTGGTTGTAGTGGTGTAAGAAAGTGATAGGATAATTAGGTGTGGAATATGATTATGACTGTGAAGTTAGCCTGGGGTACTACATGTGCAAATCCAGTTTTTAGTAAAGTAGTGTTTGAGTAGTTTCTTGAAGTTGTGTAACATATCATATCTATTTTAGCTGTATCTCTTACTGTACCTATAACCAACTCCATATCTACTTTCTAGATGATACTTAAATGAAAGTATCTAAATACTACTTCCTACACTCTTGATTGTGTCTATTTGCATCCAATGTGTTCTTAGTTTTATATAAAATGCATTATTTTTGAAAAACTGTATTTTGATTTACTTATTTATTTATTTTATTTTATTTTACATTTGTTGACCGGGCTAGTCTAACTGGATATATGTACATTTTCAGTAGAGGCCCAGGGAGATAAGCTCCAAGACAGATAAATGAAAAACTTAGTAATCAGTAAACAAAAAATGACTAAATAAAAATATTCATAATAAACAATGCAGATTCCAGGTACAATAGAAAAAAAAACACTAAATTACTTTTTACATGAAATGACTTTGTATGCTTACTATATAGATGTTAGAGCTTTTTTACCCAGGGCCACCACTGGAAACAGACAATTCCTGCCAAGTTAGAGAATTCTGGCAAACAAAAGCAAAATAAATAAATAAATAGGTAAATAAATAAATAAACAAATAAAAATAAATAAAAATGCTTTTTCCAGATCTGCTACCATCTTAGTCTTCATAGAAATACTAAATCCAGCAATGGAGAAGTAGAACACTGGAGAAGGACCTGAAGCTATGTCTATATCTGTATCTGTATTTATAGTCTATATCTGTATCTATATCTATATCTATATCTATATCTATATCTATATCTGTATCTATATCTATATCTATATCTATATCTGTATCTATATATATATATATATATATATATATATATATATATATATATATATATATATCTGTATCTATATCTATATCTATATCTACATCTATGTATGTACCTATATCTGTATCTATATCTACATCTATATCTATATCAATATCTGTATCATATCTGTATCTGTATGTTATCTATATCTATAGCTGCATCTATTTATATATATCTATTTATATCTCTAGCTATATCTTTAGCTGTATCTGTATCTATATCTATAGCTATATTTATAGCTGTATCTATATATATGTATCTGTATCTATATCTGTATCTGTTTCTGTATCTATATCTGTATCTGCATCTGTATCTATATCTATATCTGTGTCTATATAAATATCTATATCTGTATCTATAGCCACATCTATATCTATATCTGCATCTATATCTATATAAAAATCTATATCTGTGTATATATCTGTATCTTTATCTATATCTATATCTGCATCTGTATCTATAGCTACATCTACATCTGTATCTATACCCATATCTATATCTACATCCACATCTACATCTATATATACATATATACCTATATCAACATCTGTATCTATATCTACATATATATCTGTATCTATATCCACATCTATATCTATATCTGCATCTATATCTATATAAAAATCTATATCTGTATCTAGACCTGTATCTTTATCTATATCTATATCTGCATCTGTAGCTATAGCTACATGTACATCTGTATCTGTATCTATATCTATATATATCTATATCTACATCTACATCTGTATATACATATATACCTATATCAACATCTGTATCTATATCTCTATCTGTATCGGTGTCTATTATCTATACCTGTGTCTATATCCATATCTGTACCTGTATCTATAGCTATATATCAATATCTAAATAATCTATATATATATATAACTATCTCTATATATCTATATCTATATATGTATATGTATCTGTATCTATATCTGTCATTGTCCATGTTGGTGTGAATGACCTGAGATGTACCTCCCTGCACTACATGAAAAGAGACATGGAGGAGCTGTCTGATCTTGTAGCCCAGGTAGGTATGACCATAGCCCTGAGTAGCAGCCTGCCATCACCCAGAATGATACCACAGTACAAGGACAAAATGATTGACTTCAACAATTGGCTAAGCTTCTGGTGTCATTCTAAGGAGATCCAGTATCTATCTGTCTGCCTGGGATGACATGATCGACAAACCATGATGCTTTGCCAGAGATGGCCTGCACCTGTCACCCTTGGGATTCTGGATACTGGATAAGGCTCTTGCCACCCCTATAGTGCCTTTTTTAGGCAAGGTTCAAATGACAAATTCACTACCGTAACAAGTACAAGCAAATAAAATCTGAGGGGAATGCTACTTAATGCTAGAAGTCTAAACCTCAAAATGCACTCACTCAAGGCACTCCTTAAAATGGAGAACATCGACATCTGTGCAGTGACAGAGACCTAGCTCAAGGCTCCAGAGAGCACCCCTGCATTACACTGCTATAGTTCATACCACACCTTTCGGCCACCTAACCTAGACCGAAACACTAAAGGCGGAGGTGTGTCCATATTCATTAAGGATATCCACACCTCCAGGCTAGTTGCTCAGCATAATGCATCCGAGATTATCCAAGTGCAACTAACTCTGGGCAAGACTGCAATCCATATTGTAGCTTGCTACAGATCCCCTGCCATGCCCCAGGATTCCCACTCCTCATTTCTTGATACACTGGAAAATATTAGGGTACAACCTAACACCCTAATAATGGGCAATTTAAACTACCCCACCATTAAATGGGAAAACTACTCATGTACCAACTCTTGTGCTCAATGTTTTCTGGAATTCATAAATTCCAATGTCTTGGATCAACTTATCCACACCCCCACCAGGGACAGCAATATCCTAGACCTGGTCATTACCAACATGGGTAACCGCTGTTTCACACCAAAGGTCAATTCCTCATTGGTCAGATCTGACCACAAGCTAATCACCCTAGACATCCACATCCCACCCCCACCCCCCATTAGGGAAATCACCGTAAATAATTTCTCCAAAGCCAACTTCACGCTTCTTAAGACAGAAGTGGCAAACTTCACGACACCCATGCTGATGGACAGTAGAGGTACGACTGCTGAATCCTATACAAAAACACTTACACGAATGCATGGATCGTGCAATCCCAAACAGAACCAAGATGCTATCCTCCAAAAACAGAAAGCCAATCTGATGGTCCACTGCCATAAACAAATTCTACAACAGAAGAAAAAAACTGCTGCAAAAAAGAGTAAAATCTCATGATTGTGATCAGCCTCAGAAAGAAGCTGAGATCCCTCATAAAATCCTCCAAAGCTAGTTATGAAAACAAAATTGCTACTGATTCCAAAGACAACCACAAAGCATACTATAGCTATGTCAAGAATCTCAATGGCAACACTCAGGTCAGCTTTGAATTACAGCACAATGGCACTAAATATACAGAACCAACTGATATTGCCAACATCCTGACAGATAGGTTCAGTGCTAACTTTACCCCTCTCTCACCCCCTAAAAGGCCCATCTCTATACTGGAAGAATGCAAAGTTCCTGTAATCACGGCTGCACACGTAAAAAACAAACTCTCAAAAGCCCAAAACCACAGCATCCATGGGAACTGACAACATCCCAGGCTGCGTTCTACACAAAATATCGAACGAACTGGCAACCCACCTAAGTACCATGTTCAATCATAGCCTCACCTCAGGCTTTGTGCCCACTGAATGGCACACAGCAATGGTTATCCCACTTCACAAAGGGGTAGCCACCATGGACCCAGAGAACTACCGCTCCATTAGCCTGATGAGCCTGGCCTGAAAGGCTATAGAACTTATCATCATGGAACATATAAACAATGACATTGGTAATCTCCAAACTCTGGACCCTACCCAGTTCGGGTTTGTAAAAGGCTGATCATGTCTCCTAAACCTGACAGACTTCTTTGAAGCAGTCACCAAAGCCGTAAATGAGGGAAAGGTGGTTCACACAGCCAATCTAGATCTCGCCAAGGCTTTCGACACCATCCCCACTCTGGAATTATAGATAAACTCACTAAACTAGGTATCAATCCCTATGTCACAAGATGGGTTGCCAACTGGCTCACTCACAGAACCCACACTGTGAAAGTAGCAGACTAAATCCAACTTCAGACCAGTGACAAGTGGAGTACCACAGGGTTCAGTCCTGGGTCCTCTCCTGTTTGGTATCTACTTCTCTAAAGTACAAGCTAACACAGAAGGTCTTTGACTAACAAAGTTCGCAAATGACTGCAAACTAGGAGTCATAATCAAAACTCCTAACGATGTGGACATCCTACAAAAGGGCCTCACTGAGACAGATGCCTGGTGTCAAAGCCATGGCCTCAAGCTCAATACAGTCAAAATGAAGCCAGCAACCAAGATGGATCCAATAAAAAATATTTAATGTTGAATAAACATCAAAAAAGCTCACAGACTGGTTTCGGCTGGCAAAAAAAGCACAGCCTTCTTCAGTGACAAAAAACACAGAGTTAATTGATTCAACTTAAATAGTGCTTCAGCAAATCCCATTGGTTCAATTAAAAATATTCATTTAATCCAGGTGAAAAAAGAGCACCTAGCTTAGTAATCCATTTCTTTTCTTTGTATCTAACATTGAGTGCCATCCTGTTTTATTAAATTTGATACCCTTAACCACATCAATCACCATAAAAGAGAAATTAGCAGTGTGATGTTTTAAAGTATGTTTGTACAATGCATTATTTATTTTCTTATTTTTGATATTGCTCATATGTTCAGATATCCGTAGTCTTAAAGGACGAGATGTTTGACCAACACAGAAAGAGCTACAATTACATGTTGCTAAATAAATGAGCCATTCACTGCTACAATTTGCAAAGAATGAGATATCATAGATCTTTGAGCAATTCCTGCTAGTAAATTCCTTAGATTTGACAATTTTACCACCATTACTACAATGACCACAGGGAAAACACCCAACCAAAGGTTCCCCTGTAATAGTTGTTTGCGAGAATTGTGCAATACTAGCATGATGTGTATGTTTATAATGATTAAAACATGAGGCTAAATTCTTGCCCTTGCGAAATGAGAATAAACATTTGTCAGGTAATACATCTGATAATTCTGGTAAACTTAACAAAATGTTCCAATTCCTCTGTACACTATTCATGAGTACATCTGAATTCCTAGCATATGTTGTTAAAAACCTGATTGGCTGTGTTGTCCTCTGATCCCTAAGTTTATAAGTTAACAGTTCCTGCCTAGATAAAGTATTGGCCCAATTGCTGGCCCGCAAAACATGTCCCATAGAATATCCCCTTACACGAAATCTGTTGATTAAATCACATCTATCTTCTTGAAAAGTCTCCTCCTGAGAACATATACGCCTCAAACATATAAACTGTGATTTAGGTATGTTTTTGGCAATGTGTGGAGGATGAAAGCTGGATGCGTGAAGGACTGTGTTGTATTCAGGATATTTCCTGAAAACCTGTGTACTAAGAGTATCATCTGGTTGTCTTGTTATTAACACATCCAGAAAAGTTATTGTATCAGCATGATAATTGACAGTAAACTGTAAGCCCCATATATTATCATTTAAATATGAGACAAATTCAGTTAAATAATCAACATCAGCCCTCCACACCATCCAGCAATCATCCAAATACCACCTCCAGATATCAATTTCTTCCCCGGGCCTCTACTGTAAACGGATATATATCCAGTTGGACTAGCCCGGTCAACAAATATAAAATAAATAAAATAAATAAAAATAAATAAAATTTCTGGAAGGTAAATATTATGGCTACTATTGTAGATAATATGTTCTTCAATATAAGCCATAAACAGGTTGGCATAAATAGGAGCAAATGATGCTCCCATAGCTGTTCCTTTGGTTTGCCAAAAACAAATGTCCTGATAGAAAAAAGCATTATTAGTAAGGACATGCTCTGCGAGACCAACAAGAAAGGAATTGAAATCTTGTTCATATAGATGGGCTATATTAAGCCAGTGAGTTAACGCTTCAATTCCAACCTGATGTGGAATATTCGTATACAAGGAACTGACATCAAGTGTACACATCAGCCAACCAGGTTCCAATTGTGCATCAGATATAATGTGTAAGAATTCAGTCGTGTCTTGCAAATGAGAACGAACAAATGACAACAAAGGCTTAAGATGTCTAGTCAACAACAAGGATAATGGTTCTGTAAGATAACCTCAACCAGAAACAATGGGCCTGCCTGGGGGATGAACAGGATCTTTGTGAATCTTAGGAAGAAAATAAATGTATTGATTAATAGGATCCTGAATAGTAAGTTGTTCTAATGTAGAAGTGGTTATGAGGCCAGTATCTCTGGCACTAATAAGAAACTCATCAATCTGTTTCTTAAACCTATGCGTAGGATTTAAACACATTTCAGCATAGTACCGTTTGTCAGAAAGTTGTCTCCTGGCCTCCTTGTCATAATCCAACCAGTTCATAACCACGACTGCCCCACCTTTATCTGCTGAAATAATAACCAATTCCTTGTTTTGTTGTAATTCAACAATAGCCTGTTTTTCACTAGATGACAAATTATTGGGTTTATAACGAATATCAGAACTGTCAAAATGTAGATATTTGAAAATCATATTCTGAAACAAATGAACAATGGGGTGCATCGGAGGAAGATATTTAGATTTATGATAAATAAATTTATTATGATCATAAGATGCATCCCCATCTCCAAACTGTAATTTCAAATTAAGAATTCTACAAAATGACAAGATATCCTGGACCAATTGGTCCTCAGAAATAACAAACCCAGGGATAAAAGTTAAGCCTTTATTCAAAATAGCCACTTGTGATGGAGACAAGACACAATCAGACAGATTTAGAACATTTGAATTTACATTGCTTATTTCTGTATTACCATCTCTAACAGACTCTGAATATTCTCGATTCTTTTTGTGTTTTCTGCCTCCACGTTTGTATTTCCCCCTAAAGAGACAAAGCCTTGGACTCTTTTGGGGCTTGGTGAATCCGATGCTGGCTGTATATCACTATCTGTATATGATGAAGGATCATCAGTAGATGATCCATTTGTTATGGATTTATTACGTAATATGGATCTAGGTCTCTTTCGTCTTGGTGTTTTGACCGGATTGGGGTTAAACCGAACATGTTTGGAAGGAAAACTGAAAGGGTTAGCTCCCTGATAATCATTTAAATCCCGCTTAAATTTTTTAATTTTTCTAGATTTTAACTGTTCTTCAAGATTGGTGAGATTACTGGCCACCTTATTAAGATATTTCTGAAAGAATATTTCACCCTCAAATTTCTGTACATCATTGCACAAGTCTGTTACAGTGTTAATTTCAGAATCAATAATTCTGTCATGATATTTATCCAAAGCTTCAACAAATGACATAGAAACATGCTGTTGTATGTTAGACCATTGGCTATTGAGCTCCTCATCTGGATGCCCCACATGTGGTTGAATTCGAATTCTAAGACCCCTTGGTGTAATTCCTTTTGCAATATAAGATTTGAAAAGTTTGGAATGCCAAACACTAGATCTTAACAATTTTAAATGCTTATAAAGATTATCAAAGGCCAAACTACATGATGTCTCAGATCCCAAGGGGTCATTAGAAGAGTTGCTAATAGAACCTGCAAAAAGACCAAATGCACTCAAATCTGCCCTATCAGCAGAAAGCTCTGAAACCAAATTGAAAAGGTCCATTTTGTCCGTTAATAGAAATGACAATAATGGCTTCTCATAAAATAGCCACGTCAATGTGAAGGGAACAATAATAGCTCTAAAGGACAGGCCAATATCACCTGTCTTGTATTGCTACGTTCCCAGAGACAAATATAGCCAAATACCAATGGTCAAAAACAATATATGCTTAATGACATATAAAATAGAAAATAACAAATATATAATAACACTGCAAAAAGACCTGGGCAATATTACAGAAAATATATTTATATATATATATATATATATATATATATATATATATATATATATAAATATATATATATATATATATATATATATATAGATATATGTTGGTTGCAAATGATTTCACCAAAAGCAATAGTGAAAATTCAATTAGATCATACTCAGAAAATCAGGGGGCCAAACCTGACCATTCACTAAGAATTGTAAAGCTATAAACTTCACAATTGTTGAGACCAAACATGTTAATAAAATTTAAAAGATGATAAATGCTTCCATCCACTGGATGGAATGTAATCATAAAAAAATAAAATATAACCCATATGTTGGTAAATAGAAACATACACCAAAATTTATGTTATGTGAAGAACCACTTATCCAACCCAAATGTAAAATACAAGGGGGGCTGTTCAAAATACTAGATTCAGGTATAAACCTGTTCTAAATAGACTTACACTATAAAAAAGGACATCAATTGTGAGAAACATTTAGCATCCCCAGTTAACATGCATTGATCAAGCTAACAGTATTAGTTCACAAAATGATATGAAAGATGAACCAATCAAATGATTGAAATACCTAGCCTGAACAAAAGCAGCCAAAACCAATACCTGTATATTGTAAATAAAAAAGGGCAACAAGGCATCTATATAGGATATATAACCCAAAAGAAGAACTATCTGACATATGAAAAAATATGCACCAACCAAAATCTTACTGTAATAATAAAAACAAAAAGTAGCAGGACCTTCGGTATGTATTAAGAAAAAGAGTGTTACTAAACTCAAAAGTCACTCAATACTGAAAGACCGAAGCCTGCAACTCAAAATGGTCTGATAAGCCAAGAAGAATCACAATGAGGGTAGACCAATCCAATATACATAGAATACAAAAAAAAAAAAAAAAAAAAATTTACAATACTGAAAATCATATTATACTTATTGTTATATAATTTCCTCACAAGTGTCCACAATAGTCCACAATAGTCCCTGTTGTTGCGAATCTTCACATAAAGCGTTGATGTAATCCATAAACTTTTCTATTCATGAATTTCTTGATCCAAAAAAGAAAAACAGTTCAGCAAAGCAGCAGTTCTGATCACAAACTGCACTCCATAATGTGATGTGAAAAAACTCCAAAACAAAACAAATGCCAAAATGCCAAAAAGTGCATTGTCATCCCTTTTGGTAAAACCTCTGTACCCATGAACTACCATGTAGGCAGTAGTCTACTTAACACCGAAAGTATGATAAGAGACCTTGGGACACAGGTGGACAGTAGTCTCTCCTTTGATAATCACATCATCACAGTAGTCAGGAAATCCTTCTACATGGCACACCTCATCACAAAAGGTTTCTCATCCAGGAAAAAAGAGGCCATTGTTCCCCTCTACTCATCACTCAATAGACTCATTATTGAGTACAGCACCCCTTTTGGTATGTACTTCACAAGACATCTACAACAACTGGAAAGGCCGTAGAAATACCTCACAAAGAGGATTACCAGCCTCAAACAGATGCCCTATGCAGACCGTCTCAAAAAACACCAGCTTTACTCTGTCACATATCGTCTACTCAGAGGCGATTTCTGCCTAACATACAAAGCTATGTCAAACCCAGAGCTGTTGGACATGCTCCACTTAAAGAAATCCCAATCCCTCTGAGCTATACGCTCTAGGGACCTAAACCTTGTCACCACAATAAACAGAACACGCTGGAGGGATAGATTCCTGTCCCAGAGACTTCCCATACTTTAGAACAAACTACCTATCTATATCAAACAAAGATCCTCATTAGCACTCCAAGAAAAATTTAATGACTGGATGGGAGATAAGGAAATTCACCCTGGGGATCATTTCTGTGGCTCTGCTTGACAGGGGCACAGGAAAATAATTTTCTTGGGTGGCAAAAGTCAGGGTACCATTTGGCTAGGCATATATAGCCCTTAGGACCAATAGCCTAGTACTTACCTATGAACCTATGTTGATATAGGTATAGATATAGATATAGATATAGATATAGATATAGATATAGATGTAGATTTATATATATATACATATATATATATATATATATATATATATAGATACAGATACAGATATATTTATAGATATAGTCACATATATAGATACAGATATAGGTATCAATACAGATACAGATATAGATATAGATGTAGATATAGTCAAAGATATAGATGGAGGCATAGGTATAGATACAGGTATAGATATAGACACAGATACAGATATAGAAACAGATATAAATATAGTTATAGATATAGTTATAGATATAGATATAGTCACAGATATAGATGCAGGTATAGATATAAATACAGATATAGATACAGATGATGATAAAGGTATAGGTATAGATATAGATATAGACATATATATATAGATATACCTATAGGTATATATATATATATATATATATATATATATATGTATATATATATATATATATATATATATATATATATATATATATATATATATGTATATATATGTATGTATGTATATATATAATATATAATATATGTATATTCATAAAGGACACCCACACCTCAAGGTTGGTGGCAACGCACGATGCATCGGAGACCATCCAGGTGCAATTAACCATAGGCAAGACTGCTCTGCAATTTGTAGCATGTTACAGGCCACCCTCTCAAACTCAGGAACCTCACATGGCCTTCCTGAAAACATTGGAGGGGATAAATGTATCTCCAAACACCATCATACTAGGTGACTTCAACTACCCTAATATAGACTGGGAACACTACTCAAGCCCGAACACTCTAACCCAAAGATTCCTGGAGTTCATAAACTCAAATGCCATGGAACAACTAGTCACCATCCCCACAAGAGGTGAAAACATACTTGATCTCATCATCACGAACATGGGATCAAAATGTTCAACACCGAAGTATACCCCTCACTGGTGAGATCAGATCATAAACTAATCTCGCTGGAGGTCCTCATCCCCCCACCTGAAACAAAAAGACCACAGTGAAAAACTTCTCAAAAGCCGATTTCACACTTCTAAAAACTAGTGTGGTCTCCTTTAAGGCCCCTGAGCCAGTGGTAAACATTACTCAAACCGCTGAATCACTTACAAATGCCTTCTACCAGCACCTACAGGACTGCATGGATCAGGCAATCCCAAACAAAACTAAGACTCTCTGTACCAAAGGCAAGCGTCCAGTCTGGTGGACCCCAGCCATAAACAAGCTCTACAACAAAAGGAGGAAGCTACTACAAGATAGAGCAAAATCCTTGAAAGGTAAGACACCTTTGATCATTATAAGTAAAAACTAAGAGCTCTCATAAAATCATCCAAGGCAAATTTTGAGAGAAAAATCGCCAAGGACTCTAAAGACAATCATAAGGCCTTCTTTAGCTATGTTAGAAACCTAGGAGGAAACTCCCAGATATGCTCAGAATTAGTTCAAAATGATGTGAAAATTACTGAACCTACACACATTGCTAACATACTGGCTGACAGGTTCAGTGCAAACTTCTCCCCCAAAAGGAGAGATATCTATTCCAGAGGATTGTAGCCCCCAAACATCTCCAACGCCCAGGTGAGAACTGCCCTCACTAAGGCAAAAACACAGCATCCATGGGACCGGATGGTGTCCCGGCTGTGTGCTTCATGAACTCAACGAGGAATTAAACCCACAGTTAGGACAGCTGTTTAATCTTAGCCTCACCTCAGGATACGCCCAAGGAGTGGCGCATGGCGACTGTGGTCCCACTTCATAAGGGCGGTGCCTCCACAGACCCTGGAAATTACCGCCCCATTAGCTTGACAAGCCTTATCTGCAAAGCCATGGAGAGGATCATAATGGAACTCATAAATAAAGACATAGGGAACTTGCAGTCTTTGGATCCAACCCAGTTTGGCTTTGTCAAAGGCAGATCCTGCCTCTTAAACTTGGTTGACTTTTTCGAGACAGTCACCAAGGCCATTGATGAGGGAAAGGCAGTCCATACAGCCTACCTCGACCTGGCAAAAGCCTTCGACACAATACCCCACTCAGGTATCATTGAAAAACTCATCAGCTTGAATGTAAACCCATACATCACAAGATGGGTTGCAAACTGGCTAAGCGACAGAACCCACAGGGTCAGAGTTGCTGGAGCCATGTCAGACTCAAAGCCTGTCACAAGTGGTGTCCCACAGGGCTCAGTCCTGGGTCCACTCTTGTTCGGCATCTACTTTTCTGAAGTACAAGTAAACACAGGAGGGTTATGGCTGACAAAGTTTGCAGATGACTGCAAACTGGGCGCCATAGTCGAAAACACATCTGACACAGATATCCTCCAGAAGGGCCTCACAGAAACGGATAACTGGTGCCAGAGCCATGGCCTGAAGTTAAATGCCAAAAAATGCATAGTCATACCCTTCGGGAAAAACAAGGTTACCCCCAGCTACCATATAGGTGACAATCCACTGAGCACAGAAAAAGTCATCAGGGATCTGGGGACCCAGGTTGACAGTAGTCTTCGCTTGACACTCATGTTGCTAAAGTAGTTAGGAAAACCTTCTATATCACCCACCTGATCATGAAGGGATTCACATCTAGATCAAGGGAGGTCATCGTCCCCTGTACTCATCACTCATTAGACCTATGATTGAGTACAATGCCCGTTCGAATGTATCTGACCAGACACCTGATGCAGCTTGAAAGGCCCCAAAAGTTCCTCACCAAAAGGATAAAGGGTCTCAAAAATATATCTTATGCTGCCCGACTGAAAGAACTCCAGCTTTATTCAGTCTCATACCGCTTGCTCAGAGGTGACCTGTGCCTGACATATAAGGCCATGTCAAACCCAGATTTGATGAATATGCTTCACCTCAAAAATCTAGATCCCTCAGAACCACAAGGGCGGAGACTTAAACCTTGACACGGTTATAAATAGAACGTGCTGGAGGGACAGATTCATCACCCAGAGACTCCCTATGCTGTGGAACAAAATCCCGGTACATGTGAGGCAGAGCACCTCGCTGGCCTTGTTCAAGAGGAATCTTGACCAATGGATGGGAGATCGCAGATATACCCCAGGGATTACTTCAGTGTCACTGCTTGACAGAGGCACAGAAAAATGATAGGCATAGTTTTTATTCAAACTAAAGGGGTGGCGAAAGCCACATAACTATGGGCTAGGCTTATAAATGCCCTTGGGCAGATAGCCTAGTATGAACCTATGAACCTATGAACCTATATATATATATATATAAAATGTATGTATATATATATATATATATATATATATATATATATATATATATATATATATATATATATATATATATATGGGTCTACCTGAAAACACCGAACGCTGACAACACCGACAATGAGATAACCAACATCAGAAGATCAACAACGGAGATGACTGACGATTGAAAATCCCGACGCTGAGAACACTGACATGTTAAGGTAAGTGTGTGATAGTGACAGACGTTAGGGTCAGGGTGCGCGTAAGGTAAGTGTGCGATAGTGACAGACTTTAAGGTTAGGGGCGGGTTAAGTGAGTTAGGGTTAGGGTGCGGGTAAGGTAAGTGTGCAATAGTGACAGACTTTAGGGTTAGGGGTGGGTTAAGTGAGTTAGGGTTAGGGCACAGGTTAGGTGAGTGTACGATAGTGACGGACCTTAGGGTTAGGGTTTGGGTTAAGGTTAGTACATAGATAGTTGTGTATGTAAGGTTTAGTGTAGGTTTGTAAGGTTTTTGGTGTGCTTGTGTTGTGTGTGTGCTTTATGGAAAAGGTATTTGTTTTGTTGATTGTCGGGACTGTGATTTGTTGGGCATGTGAAGTTTCGTGTTTTTGAACTTTCGGTTTTGTGTTGTCGGTTATCTCGTTGTCGGTGTTTTTGCGTGTCGGTGTTTTCAGGTAGACCCATATATAGATAGATAGATATAGATATAGATATATTTACAGATACAGTCACAGATATAGATATAGTCACAGATATAGATGCAGGTATAGATATAGATGCAGATACAGATATATAGATGTTGATATAGGTATAGGTATAGGTATAGATATAAATATAGATATAGATGTAGATACAGGTATAGGTACAGCTATAGATATAGATATAGATACATTTATAGACACAAATACAGATACAGATATAGATATAGAAATAGATATAGATATAGGTATAGATGTAGATGTATATATAGATATAGATATAGATATAGATATAGATATAGATATAGATATAGATATAGATATAGATATAGATGTAGATGTAGATATAGATATATATAGATATAGATACAGATACAGATGTAGATGTAGCTATAGATACAGATGCAGATATAGATATAGATAAAGATACAGGTCTAGATACAGATATAGATTTTTATATAGATATAGATGCAGATATAGACATAGATGTGGATATAGATACAGATATAGATGTAGATATAGGCACAAGGTAAGTCACTCTTCTTAACAATGGATGAATGTAGTAGTAGTAGTACGTTTTGGCAGCATATCTTGAGAATTGCTGCATGTCTACAAGGGAATGGGGTGGCCTACCGGGACAGTAGCAGACAACTGACAGCTATGTGGGACAACAGGAAATGTCTGCCCAATACAGACTTCCACAGAGTATGCGGTAGTCCCTTAGCGGACAAAACTCACTGCAGTGTATGTGGTGGACAAATAAACTGGGGGGGGTGTCATAGGTCACATGCATGGATGTCAATGTTGGTGTCCCGTACACAACCCTCAGCCTCTCCCAGCAAGTCAGCCATAGAAATCCATTAAGATATGTCTGGCAAAGACCCAAAAATAGGGACAATGATGAAAAAGGCCTCTTACAGACTTACATAGTGATAGAACAGCAGGTCTTGCAGTTGCATGAAGTCTCTGAATGGTAGGAAGTCTGAAACCCAAATGTCTGCCATGACATCCTAACCTTCAGTCTGTAGCGATATGCCAGTATTCTCCAAGACAGGCACAACACTATACTAAACCGAATCAAAAAGTAAAGCCAACATCAGCACAGTCTGAAATGTGTACAGTTGGCAGGTATGCTCCCACCACAACACACCTGTGTCCCCATAGAAATGCAGTAACATGTATGTTTGTAGGGTAATAACAGCAGAGCACACATTCCCAGGGTTGTCCCAATCAACCTAATAACTTGTGGCACGGCCACAATATTTAGGGGTCGATGAGATATGTATATGTGTACAGTATGTGGTTGACAAGGTCCATGTTCCAAGACTTTCTGTGCCAAATATCTTGCATGTCAGCTACACCTACAGTAAGACCTGTACACACTGTCTGGTAGTCAATATCCATTACTGCAGGAAAGATGGACAAATCAGGGACAGGGGGCCACTCATGTGGACAGTACACAGCACAGAGTAGCCTACACAGTGCCTACCATACCTCTCAACTGTACGGATATTTGCAGAATGACCAGAGTTTTGCATCATATGTTTGCTGTTTGTCATGGAATTGTGGTTTACTGGCAAGTCACTGGTAAATTATGAAAGAGCAAAGTCAGAAAATAATGAACAGATGTTAGTTTCAGACTTTATACACTTTAGATAAATTCATGCTAATGCACAACCTGTTATTGTAGCAGCTATCTACGTTTGTAAGGGCAATATTTAACACCTGTCTCTATTTTTGGCCCTTTGTCACCCAATTATTCATGGCTTTCAACAGATGTCTGGCTTTAAGAGGGTGAGAGGTACGGTGCCTAGTAGGACAGCAGGGACCTGAAAATTAGTGTACTGCCAGGTTATAAATGGCTGCCACCTGACTATGCCAGCACTGAGAACATGTCACTGGACACCATCCATACCCCTGGAATGACAGGCTGTCACAGATGGACCACAGGTATGTCACGTATATCTGTTATACTTGTCCTAACATTGTAATTTCCTGCCAAACTATTTGCAAAACAAGAAAGGTTCATGTCAGCAGACAGTGGAGAAGCAGACATCATAACCATAAGAAAAAGCAAGCAAATACCAAACCGGTCCCCCAACTGTCAATGTTTGGCAGAGCATTACTAACACCCTGCTCCCATGTGTGGGCCTGTGTCTGATTATCATATATGGGCCTGTCCAGATGTCAGTCTGTGACAGGTTGACAGCTAGGGTCAACATATAGCCTCATAATTACATAGCAACACAAACAATCTGAGGACCACAGCAGATGCACTGGTGCAGTGATGGACAACCTGCTACATAGGAACACTCAGAGGTGTGAAGCCCATAACCTTGTGTGTGATGTTACAGCATATACCCTGCTCACACCAGAAATACAAAAACATAACAGCAGCAAGTGTGGCTAAAGCCTGTGACTAGAATACAGAAGGACAAAGTGACACACATAAGGGGAAGGAGAACCACTGGCTAGACAAATGGAAAATGTGCACACCAGAACAAGTTGACCAGTACCATAGGTACCCTGCAGGGTATGAAGTCAGTAAACATCATGCATGACTACACAACACACACTCACATAAGTGGAGGTCATCAACAAAACCAAAAAGCAAACAAAGGACACCTCAGAGGTAAAAATGCATGGACACACCACAACCCTACACAACACAGAACATGCACAGTCCATACAACAGTGTGTCACAACCACTAAGGCCTTACCATAAACTCAACATATTACTCATGGGAGATTTCACTGTGACACACACAGAGATGTGCCTCTCAGCAGGCTGGATAAGGAGAAAGTCATGCTTACTTGTTTGTCAGGTGCCAGAATCCACCATATCACACATGCACTCAGGTCACTCCACAACAGGTACTGATATCACTCTGGCTTAGTCCATGGCGATGTGAATGTCAGATGTACCTCTCTGGACTGTGGGAAGATAGACATGATTCAACTTGCTGAATATGTGTCCCATGCAGGTATGTCACTAGCCTTAAGCAACATTCTACTGTCACCTGCAATGATGGCTCAATCCAAACAGAAAATGATTGTCAGTAACAGGTGGCTTACTTACTGATGTCATCCCAGGGGGATCCACTGCCTGGCAGTCTGGGAACATATGACTGACAGACCACCCTGGTTTGCTAGAAAAGACCTGCACCTGTCTCACTTGGCATTCAGGCCACTGCAAAGGCCTTTGCCTCCCCCATACTGCCTTTTTAGGGAAAGTCATGGGGTCATTACTACCAACATATAACACACAACAAAATGCAAAGTAAATGCCATGCTGCTAAATGTTAGGTGTCTAAACAGGAAAATGTCCTCATTGTAAGCACTTGTAACCCTGGCAGATGGTGACATATGTGTATTCACAGAAACCTGGTCCACAGTGGCGGGGAGCAACCCATCCTGAATACATCCCAACCTGCAACCTACATGAACCCAGACATGAACTAGCACCATCATTATGCACCCTACAAAACCAAAGGCTGAGTACCGCCTTTGTCACAGCTGAGTGCCAGACAGCCACTGTCATCCATGTACACCACAGTAGAGTGTTCACTGATCTGAGAAATAGAAGACCCATCAGCCTAACTAGCCTGATCTGCAAAGCCATGCAGTGGACCATCATGGACCTCATTAACAGGGACATTGGCAAACACCAAATACTTGACCCCAAATAGTCTGCCTTTCCCAATGGGAGGTATGTCAGTGAACCCTGGATGACTCTCATGAGACAGCTAACAAAGGCATGGATGAGGGAAAGATGGTAAACTCTGGCCATCTTGACTTGGCCAAAGCCTTACACACAATTCCACACTTGGTCATAGTACATGAACCATGTCAACTACGCAGCAAGCCATATGTTAACAGATGGTTAGCAAACTGGTTCATTGATAGAACACATATGATCATAATAGGGGCAGTCTACCCAAGCAGTACACATGTAATGAGTCACATACAAAAGGGATTGGTCTGGGAGCCTCTGGTATATGTAATATACTTCCCAGAGGTGCAGGCCAAAAACACTGGCCTATGGCTGACCAACTTGGCAAATGACTGCAAGTTGGGAACAGTCTTCAATTCCCAAAGTGATGTGGATGTCCTACAACAGGGTCTCACCAAAACAAATGACTGCTGCCAGGAAGACGGCCTCAAACTGAATGCCTGGAGATGCATTATTGTCCTCGTTGGGGAGACTGACATCCCCACATATTATCACACTAATAACAATGTCCAACATACAGAATCAGTACTGAGGCATTTGGCCACCCAGTTTGATAGCAACCTGAAGCCTGTGTACCATGTTGCTTCCATTGTACACAAAGCTTCATAGCTGCCTCAACTCAAAAGCAAGGGTATCTCATCCAGGGACACAGAGGTCATAAGATCCATGTATTTTAAGTTTACAAGAACAATTATTTTGTACAATGCCCCCTTTGGCATGTACCTCACAAAGCACATGCAGCAGCTGGAGAGACCACAGAGGTTCCTCACCAGGAGATTCCAGGACCCCAAATACCTGCCCTACACAGATAGGCTAACATCATTATCCCCTACTCAGTTCCATACAGACTTCTCAGAGATGACCTCTGCCAGGCATATAAAGCATTTGAGGCCCTGCTGTGATGGAACTGTTGCACATCTGGAAGGCAAGGCTCACTTGAACAACATGTAGTCGCACCATCAACATGGTCTGTGATATCAATAGGGCTTGATGTGACAGATACATGTCCCACAGACTCCCCCATCTATGGACTACACTCACTGTCTACATCAAGCTGAGTGCTGCAATACCCCTTGTGAAGTGCTTACTGTATGAGTGCATGGGAAACAGAAAATACAGTCCTCTGATTCCACCTGTGTCCCTGCTGGACAGGGACTCTGGGTGCTGACATGTCTTAACATGGGCTACACTCTTTTCTGTGAGGGTTATTAGGGCCTCATACCCAATAGCCTAGTAACATTGTAACAAACTAGCACCCTATAAAAATGTTTGTCAGTGATTCACCACATTACTCTGTACTGCTCTGCCACTGACATAGCTGGAAATCACAGTGCTGTGTGAAATTTACCACACATATAATGGACATCTCTGCTCAGTAGAATGCACTCTGTACCCACACCAGGATATGGCTTTCTAGTTAAGAGGAATACCACACAAGCAGGAGATGCCAAGCTAGTATATCATTGAGGTGCTGGACTGTTTACACAGCTTCATCAGGCAATCAGCTGTATTCACACCTCTCAATTGGCCAGATTGGGAAAGACTTCCATAGTCTGGCTCACTATGTTGGTCTGTGCAAAATACATTGCGTATATCCCAGGAAAATCACTGTGATGATCTGAGGATATCTGTCAGTACACAATGACACAATACATTTCAGTGTGAGATGACATATATGTCAGAGGATGTCTGTTAAAACAAATCCTGTTACTCTTGCAACTTTCTGCATTAATCAGAGCAATATTGACAGTATCTCCCTATGTTTGGGCCATTGCCACCACAATTTGGCAGGCTATCTTCAGATTCCTTGCACAAACAGGTTGACAGCTATGGCCATAGTACACAAAACACCAGACTGGAGTACAACTATCTCTGGAATGGAGTCTCACTTGTACTATAGAAGGTCATACTGGGCATGCTCATACACTTATAGAATTACAGCTCATGTCTAAACCCACACTGGAGTATATAACTGTATTGTGCAGAGATGTATTTGCATACAGACAGCTATGTACACCTTAACTGTCTCCACCCACACCCGCCAGACAGAATTACCCTCAGCTAGCTGTGGGTGGCCCATATCTAATATATCTGCATCTATTGCATGTGATAAATACACAGATATATATGGGCAACATATAGCAATATTACAAGCATACACACACACATAGACATAGGGAAGACAGAGATTGACAGTGATAGAGAGAGACACAGGGAGACACACACACAGAATAAGTCACAGACAGGGATACCCTGAAAGGCATAGAGTGATGACCTGCTCCAGACAGTTGCATGCCAGTTGTACCAGTCACATGTGCCAGAATGAAGGTGAGCCCCATTATGTAATAGTACTGAGGTACAAGGTTGTAATATCACATCACCTGCCTTTGTGTATGTGTGTGTCTGTCCCACACAATACACATCCAAAGGGCCTACTGCACAAGATCTGCTGATGTCACTCACCTTGAAGTACCTTTGGACACTTGTCAGCCCTATAAGCTCTATGGTGTGTGTGATAAATGTGTAACACTGTAGTACAAATAACTAGATGGGTAGGAGTTCTAATCTTAGTACCTTTGGACACTTGTCAGCCCTATAAGCTCTATGGCATGTGCAATAACTGTGTAACACTGTAGTACAAATAACTAGATAGGTAGACGTTCTAATCTCACCTTGAAGTACCTTTGGATACTTGTCAGCCCTATAAGCTTTGTGGTGCATGTGATAACTGTGTAACACTGTAGTGCAAATAACTAGATATGTAGGAGTTCTAATCTTAGTACCTTTGGATACTTGTCAGCCCTATAAGCACTGTGGCATGTGCAATAACTGTGTAACACTGTAGTAAAAATAACTAGATAGGTAGAAGTTCTAATGTCACCTTGAAGTACCTTTGGATACTTGTTAGCCCTATAAGCTCTGTGGTGCATGTGATAACTGTGTAACACTGTACTACAAATAATTAGATAGGTAGGAGTTCTAATCTCAGTCCTTGTATGAATATGTGTGTGTGTGTGTGTGTGTGTTTGAGAGAGAGAGAGAGAGAGACAGATTTTAGGTCATTCCCTCTCAGTACACTGCCAATTGCCTTTCTTAACAAAGACTGCCACTGTCATTCACCTTAGAAGTACCGTTGGATAGCCCTCAGCCCTAAAAGCTCAGTCTGGCAAGTGTGTGTGTGTGTGTGTGTGTGTGTGTGTGTGTGTGTGTGTGTGTGTGTGTGTGTGTGTGTTTGTGAGAACCATATCCTCTGTGTGCGTTTGTGTGAGAACCATAACCTCTGGGGAGGGTGGGTTATACCATTTTGAGGTATATTCCACCCAGTACACTTCCCATTGCCCACTTTACAAGGGCTGCTGATGTCATCCACTATAGAAGTACCTGTATCCACTCCTCAGCCCAATACGTTCTGTGACACATGCAATAACGGTGAACAATATAGTACAAATAACTAGACAGGTAGGGTTCTAATCTCAATCCTGGCAAGTGTAAATGTGTATATTTGTAGGATGCAGTATTTTGAGGCCTTTCTCTCCAAGTACACTTCTCATTGCCATACTTTACAAGGGCTGGTGATGTCATTCACCTTAGAAGTACCTTGGGACACTCTTGAATCCTATAAGCTGCTTGGCATGTGCAATAACTGCAGGACACTGTAATACCAATAACTAGACAGGTAGGGGCTCTAAACTCAATACATGCAACTGTGATGCTCTATGTGTGTTTACCAACAGTATTCTTTGCATGTGTTTGGTTGAGCCCATATCCTCTGGGGGTGTGAGTTGTACCATTTTGAGTTGTGTTCCACCCAGTACACTTCCCAGTGCCCACTTTACAAGGGCCGCCGATGTCATCCACCGTGGAAGTACCTGTATATACTCATCAGCCCTATAAGCTCTGTGACTTGTGTAATAACAATGTAATACTACAATGCAATTATGTAGGCAGAAGTTCTAATCTCAGTACTGGAAACTATACTACTGTGTGTGTTTGTGTGTGAAGCATAACCCCTGTGGTTGTTGTGTGAGTTGGTTATACCATTTTAAGGCCTATTGACTCCATCCCAATGGCATTACTTTATAGAGCCAATTAATGGCATCTGCTGTACATGCACCATGTTAAACTGTACAGGCCATACCAGTCATCTGTACATATGTATATGTAATATCCAGATGTTTGCAACCGGTATGTGGTCTGTGACCCCCTGACAATGGGCATTTATGAGACACATTGTCAAATATGTCACAGTCACTTTAGTGAGAGACATGGCAGCAGAAGACCTCGTACCTGTCTACAACCTCATGCTGATAAAGAGTTTGTTACTCTATTACTGTATCGCATCACCTTGCAACAGTCTACCTGTGTTACAGCCATCAATATAGCTCACGACCACTCATGGACAGACATCAGGTGAAAGCCATATGGGAAGCTGGGGCAAACAGCAAACACTGAGCACACCTGTCACATATTTCTGTGACACACATGGGAAATAGATAGCAGAACAGGTTATGCAATTGAATACACTTTCCAAAGGGTATGTGTTGTTACATGACAATGTCAGTCATTAATCTACAATGTCAGTCTGTCACGATTTTACTAGGCTTTGGTCAGAAAACCACATGTTTATGACCGATATAAAGAAATCATGTGTTAGACATCAGGACAATCTACACACATATGCAGAGGTCAGAGGTATGGCCATCATCTGTACCCATACCTACCAAGCTGTTAGAGCAAGAAATGTTTACAAAGCCATAAATAATGGGGTGACAAAGGCCACATAATAGGGACACCTGTCAAATATTGCTCTTAGAAATATATAGCGTTGATAACAGAACAGGTTTTACATTAGCATAAATGGTCTGAAAGGTATGAAGTGTGCAACTCGTAATGTTTGCCATTATGTTATGGCATCAGCCCGCAATGATTTGGCAATGATTTGCCAGACAGACACAGGTGTATGAGAAAATGGACCAAATATATGTGGCATGAATCAGGACAGTCTGTATAAACTCTACCGTTGGGAGGTATGTCTGAACCACCCTGCAGGTTGAAGACCATGTTTGACAAGGTGTAACCTGTGTTGGCAAATGAAACAGTTAAAAGAGGTCCCAGAACTGTAGGACAAGAAACATGTCATACAGTCCTGTAGTGGTTGCAAAGAGAAGTGGTTGCACATCAAAAGCAACTTAATGTTATGAGAAATACTGTAAGCTAAGGTAATGTCACACAAAGAAGGTGTCATACTAGCATACCGGAGGCTGTCCTGTGTGTTGCACTTGCCATGGGCATGCTATGTGCTGCCAACTGTCACATTACTACAAGTTGTGTCCCACACTCCACAACCGATAATATCACACACACATTGTGTATTGCCAATGTGTGTGCAATATGTAGACATGTGAAGGTCCTCTGGCTACTATTTGCCCGCAAGATAGGTGAATCTGTTGGAGTTAATATAATGGCTAGGCTTGTGAGGGACCTAGTGCCAGTACTCAAGTAACCTACTCTGTATGTATGAGCCTGTGGTACTACAGAACACCGAGGTGACATGTATGAAGGCTAGCTGGCTGTGTCATGGGTTATTTATGCAAGGTCACACTGTCTGCCACCAGTGTCCCTCACACACTGTTGCATGCATACACACCTAGTAAATATGGACATATACAGCTGTACCTTGGCTATTAAAAGGTCAATGTGTCCACTCTACCATACTCCTCATTGGTAATGTCAGCAGGGCCACAGCCTGTAGACACACAGACACCTGTAACACAGAATACAGCATGTGAGACTACATTCAGTCAGCAGCACTAATGCCAATAATGCATCATGGCTAAAAAGGTACATACACTTTGATGTGTATCCATAACAATTGAGAGCAGACAGCACCTTGCACAGCATTACATTACCACACTGTATTATATTCACCCTGTGCATCAGACCCATATTATCATGTGCCTGCATCGATGGTATAGATGACAGGGATGTAGCACAGGTATCATCATATGCATAGGGTGTGGTGTGCATTTGCCAGAGGCCTAGGGTGGGATATATGGTTGACATTATGTGTGTGTGTTTGGAGGGGTGTTCTCTAAATGGGCTGTGCAGAGGTGATGTGTGTGTGTCTGGTAGTGACCTGACTGTGAAAGAGATGTGTGTGTGTGTGTTTGTATGCAGAGAGTCACATCATGTGGCTGCCCTGCACAGTGGTATGTTGGACAGCTGTGGACCATACATGGTAGGGTATACAGTTCACTGTCTCTGGCCATGGACATAGGAACTGGACCTGCCAGGGGTCTCACTGCCACCACCTGACCCATGGCCAGATGCAGTACTACTCCCCAATGTTGACTGCTGTCTTCTGGATCTATGTCCCTGATGGGACCGGCCATGACCAGGTGCACATGACCTGCTCTGTTGTGGTGTGGACAGCACCCTCCCTTCGGTAGTGCTGGTTCTACTGCCACTACAGGAGTGTGAATGTGCATGTCCCTGTAGGCTTTAAGCTGATCTTGTTGCTGACCTACATCCACATGGCCAATGCCCTACTCCCACCACATGCTCCAGCACAGACATTCCATGGTCAAGGATTGCCAATGTCTCGCACCACCATCTAGTCATGATCTCAGCATAATAACGCATGGCATCACCAAGGCCATGGAGGTCATCATGCATGGCAGGGAGTGTTGCTTCCAAGACCCTGAGCATCTGCCTGGCATTACATTCAGTATGTGCCAGTGCTTCCATTATGGTCCAAAACATGTGTCTGGTGAGACCTGCTGTGGCACTTGCAACAGGGGCTTGACAGGTAGCAGTCCTCCTTCAAGCACACCTGTCCATCTGCCTGTGTGGGGCTTCACCTGCACTCTGGTTATGGCTAGTGTCTACACTCACACTTGCCATAGTCATGTCACTAGCCTGTTCCATGCCACCATCCTCCAACTGCCCATTATCTCTGGTTGTCAAGGACTGGATATGTGTGGGCATTGTGACTGTGTGCGGGGACATTGTGGTTGAAAATGGGATGGCAACCGATACCACAGAGTCAGTCTCCAACAACCCCACCTGTGCCTCACTATGACCACCATCATCATCAGAGTCCGCAGCGACACTGACATCAGGTTGGGAGTAGGAGGGACACCAACCCCCATGTCCACCTGTGAGGGAAAGACAACATATGTACATTAATACCTGCATTGTAATGTTTGCTGACACACACACACACGCACACACGCACACACACGCACACACACGCACACACACGCACACACACACACACACACACACACACACACACACACACACACACACACACACACATGCACATACTCGTGCACACACACAGACACACACACACACAGACACACACACACACACACACACACACACACACACACACACACACACACACACACACACACACACACACACACCCACACACACACACACACACACACACACACACACACACACACACACACACACACACACACACAGATGAAGTGCCACAATTCATTATACAGATCACACAATATCCAAATAATGACATGCACAACACACAATCAGGCCACAACATACAACATACACACTCTGGACATGCCCTCAACATCACACAGTGCAGCTATGTCCATTTAATATTAGCACTAATATGCACCTCTGTGATATGTGAGTAGTGTTAATAGGTGATGGGCCTTCACCTAGTACACATTGCCCCTGTGTACACATTATTGCTGTACACCTGTATAGCACAGTGGCAACACCTACAGCAATTTTACATCTCCTCCAAATAGGCCACTGTGATGGCCACTGTGATGGAATGCAGTTAACCCCACCACAAGTGAACATGCACATAACGCGATATGGCTAAGAGTAACAGCTGTGTGCATGGTAAAATACATGCTCTTAACATGCCTAGGGTATGGGCGAGCCACAACAGTACATTTCTGTACTCACTGGCTTCAGCCTGCTGTTCCCCATCCAGACCAGAGGGACCTATGTAGTTGTGGGAGAGAGGTATTTTCAAAAGACTCACATGAGGCATTGGTACACGATGAATGCTGCATTTCTGCACATGTACATGACAAGCTCTGATGCTACACAATTTGTTGTCATTCACCATAGATGTGCACTTGTGTGTATTACAATACCCATCCACAAGTGCAGTTTGACCTGACATATGCATCTAGATACTTTATGGATGCCAGTATGACTGCTACAGTATCCAATTGATGTCTACTGGGTCCTTACCTGGATGCTCCTTGCCTGTTTTCTGGGTGTCACCCACCTCCACGGCATGGGTGTGTTCAGTTTGTTGGGGTGCGGTGGCTGTCCCAAGGTTGGCGAGACGCCCCTCTGTAGGTATCAGTGGGGCCTGTGTAGCAGGACCCCCACCTGTGGTTGAACAGTCCCTGGCCATGGCAGCAGCCCTTCACCAGGCATGATGGATGAGGTCAGTTACCCTGGGCCTGACCTGCTCATAGATCTGCCCATGCTGACCTATGTTGTTGACCCTGGTAACTAGGTCACTCAAGAGGGCAGTCCACTCCCACAGCTGCTGTCTGCTATGGCTGAACAGAACTCTGTGATGCTGTAGAATGCCTTCAATAATCGCCTCAGTCTCGGCTTCCAAGTAGGCAGGCTGGCACATACATTGCATTCTACTTGGAAGACATAAACAGGAAACACTTCACAGGAACTCATAAATTGGTCAATGTTACCTACAGATCCTGCACATCCACATTTGCTAGCACTGTCCACCACTAACAACCACATCATACCCCTGACATCTATCAACACAGTATGAGCATGCATTGCACACCTGATCCTGATGTGTCATGTTCCCCCAATAAGGGCCATTAATGTGCATAATCCTCCATTCATCATTCACATTTGTGTAGAGGGATGACAGTGACTGTCTTCCATGCAGATGGGATGTCACTGGTGCTCAGGCTTTGTTTGGCTAAAGTGTGTAATGGAGCTGAGAGCTCATGCCTGAGTTCATGTAGCATGCAGACAGGGATGATCCACCAAAAAAAGAAGAAATAGATCCATGTTGGGGAATTATCTCTGAAGAGCCTGTGGAACATAACAAAGAATAAGAAGTTATGACTTCTACCCATTCCAGGGACCTAAACATGGCCTGGGATTTGAATAAGACATACTGGAGGGACAGATTTGTCTCCCAGTGACTGTCGCATCTTTGGAATAGGCTGCCAAGTCATGTGAAGCAGAGTACCGCTATGACACTGTTCAAAAGGAACCTGGATGAGTGCATGGAGCACAGAAAAATTCTTACAAGGGATAGAGCCCACAACAGTCCTTGACTTTGGCAGTCATTACTAAATACAGTCCTGGGTATTGACTAGAGTATCTATGGTATTACATTGGAATGAAACAGCTAGGCTTGAAATGACTTCTGAGTAGATAGCCTAGTAACCTGCTATGATCCTATGATCCTACGGTATCAGGTCCCATGGAGACTTCACTTTGTTTTTTTTGAGAGGGCATTACAGACCTGCTCCCTGATGGTTATGGGAGGGAGGTGAGTGCTGTGCATATCTTCCTATACTGATGGTGGGACAGGGGGTGACATGTTCACTTAACATGTCTGCAGTGGTTGGCTATAGTTATGCCATGTGTGTATGTGGTTTTATTGACCACTAGTACAGGGTGGCTTTGGTTGTTGCCTCTGAGATTTCAGACATATGTGAATAAGGCCTTGTGATTGGCCTTAGTGGATGTGTCCAATTTGTACTCATAGTTAGCCTGAGAGTGATTTATCTGTGACTTATTCAGACAAAGGTGGAACTGCTTCCTATTTGATGCCTGCTCCTACTTGGCCCTGTACAGCCAATATTTCAACCTATTATGTGGTTTGTGTATTGCTGCTGTCCACCAAAGAGGATTACTCTACCTTGGGTGGAGGTGAGTTTTACAAGTCAGGTATTGCTGAGTCCATACAGCCATGTAGGTGCTCATATAGATGTTTGTTGTAGTCTTGGACACAAAGTCATAACACAGTTGAACACATTTCCAATTTCAACCTGATAATCATGATCAGTCTAGTAATCATTTCTCTTTCAAGGCAATTCAACAACCTGCAGCTGTAGACATTTATGTATGTTTGATGCACTGTAACTAAGATTACACATTTGTAAAACATGTACATCTTATTTACCTGACGTTTTGCAACTCATGTCTTTATATGTGAGGCTTCCAGCTACACCTATTAATACATACATGTGCACAAGTAGTAATTGCTATACATTTCCATTCTATGTCAGTATGGCACACTGAGTTTAGTCTTGCAGCTCAGTCATACCTCTCAACCCATTAGAGCAGGTCATCTGGATGAAGGCACACATACATGGGGTCAATGGCCTAAAACTAGTGACACTATAAATATTGCTGTAACACACTTAAGACAGTTGGTAGCACAGTAGGTTTTCCATTCACAGAAATACTCTGGAGGATATGACATCTGACTTTCAAATGTATGCTATTAAGTTCTGATGTCAGTCTTCACAGATTTGCCAGTGATTTGCCAGACATAACAAAACTCCATGAGAAAATTACTACAAATATGAGACACACATGTGGTCAGTGTGCAAAACTGTGGACAGTTGAAAGGTATGAGCTCAGTATATGATATGCAGTTCAACACACACTTCTGCACAGTTGTTTACTATGCACATACCCTATATAGGTCTCTGAGATTTGTACGACAAGCATATGTCTTATAGTAGTATTCACAAGTGACATATGAATATTTACAACATCCCAGGTAGCCAGCCTGGCAGTGTCACAGTCAGTATTGTACAAAAGACACTCCAGTAGTAGCCATATGTGAGTTGACCTTTCCTGGGGTGACTCAGGGGCCATAGCTGTGATCTATGTCACTGCAGACAGAGCCAGATGTGATGGTCATAGGTGTTGAACAGCAACATTTCAGTCCAACAAGTCTTGTTGAGACCTATTGTTTAACTTCCTAGTTCCTGTTATTGTATCCCCACTTCTGCATTCTATTACATGCTTACTTGTTTGACATACCCGTTGTAGTGCTTTCTTGCAGTATTTATGAGGTATGTCTGTTTGTGTCTGCAGTGTTTCCATGTACATGCTCAGACCTGTTTTTTTCATAGGAAGCAGCTTGCCTTTTGTAAGTGATGTTCATGAGCAGTTGATGCTCATGAGCAGTTGATGGCCTGTGCACCAACTGGTGTCTCCCACTTGCTAATTGCATCCAGAACAGCTGTGTTGTTATTCCAATAGCCAATGGCATGGCAATGCAGTCCTATAATTAAGTCCCTCATGTGGGCGTTGCCACTTTTCCTTGCCTGTGAGGGGGACATTATGGAGGTGTGTGAGCTATAGCATCACAGGGGGCAGGTGGAAATACCTCTTAGAATAAGAAATAAGGGAACAGCCAAACAAAACGGGAGAGGATGTTCCAGAATTAGGGACTGAATATACGTATTGCTGTTATACAGTTGGAAAATTGCAAGTTTAACAGGGTTTGTCTGGACATGCATTTTCTGTGTTATTTCAAGTCTGACAGTGTTATGTATATGACATAACTCTCAAATGTACAGCTTTCCATAGAATATCCATAGGTTTGCCTCTTATGTTTCCTCTGGTCTTCAGACAGTTTTTGCCCTTGGCAAATCAATGGTATACTCTGGGGATTGCAGTCACTAAATGCTGACAGCCATTTGTGTTTCTAACTTATTTTCTTTCAGAAAAGTTGTGTCACAACAAACCCTGTAAGACCAGCAACTTTTTCAGTTGATAACACCAATATTTAAAATATGTTCCTGTTTTTGGGCCTCTACCCCTAATTATGTCAGTCTTTGTCCAGATGTCTTGCACTAAGAGGTTGAGAGGTATGGTATATTATTATTTAGTGACTTCATTCCTGATATTGTCCCAGTGATTTAGCAGAGTCCATAAATATGAGGCCAAAACCTGAACATTTTGTGGAAATCTGTACAGGATACAGGTCTGTGTATGTCTGGCCATTGTTAACAGACTGTCAAGATTGTGTAGCAGTGTAGTGTGTAATTGTTAGTTGGGCTGAGTAGGAAGGGAGTGTCATGGATCCTTGTCTATTTGACTGTGCATGCTGATACAGTTGCTAGTGGTCTATCAGCTGTATATGTTTGTAGGGGCAGACTGAGACATGTCTCATTCCACCTCTGGATTCCAACTACACTGTGACTTGGGGCAGTATATGTAGAGGTAGTGTGTGACTGGCAAACAGGATATGTTTGTTCACACAGTCATCATACTCTAGAGTTCAGTTGGCTTTCTGGTATGGTGCTGTGACTGTGGTGCGAATTGTTGGGGGGATGCACTTTTACATAGATGTTTTGTTTTTCACTACAGTTACATAGCTGTAGTGCATGATATATTTGCAAATGCATCTGTAATTCCCCAGAGCTGATTTGGGGTAGTGTTGTTTTGGTCTGACTGTAGTTCTGAAGGTGCTTGATGACATGCTTGGCAGCTCAGTGTTTTTTCCCTAATGTTACATGACTGCACTCATGGATCTCAGCTATCCAGATATTCATAGGATGTCCAGATGTTTGCCTCATATCTTGGGTGTGTTCCCCACAACTGTTGTGGATATCTGATAAATCAGTGGGATGATGTGAGGATTGCAGTCACTAAATAATGAGAATCATTTGAGTCTCAGACTGGAAATATTTCAGCCAATATATGTTGAAACAGACGGTGTTACTGTAGCAACTTTCTCAGCTTATCTCCTCAAATATTTCAGATATGTCCCTATTTTTGAGCCTTTGTCCCCCCCCCCACTTCATCAAGTGTTTTGTCCAGGTCTCTTGCACTAGGAGGTTGAAAGGTATAATTACACTTCATGATATATATATATATATATATATATATATATATATATATATGTGTGTGTGTGTGTGTGTGTGTGTGTATATATATATATATATATATATATATATATATATGTGTATATACACACACACACACACATATATATATATATATATATATATATATATATATATATATATACATAAATATATTTATACTACTTACTGAATTAACCTGATGTAATTTTCCTAATGAAAATCTTTTTTTTATTTCTGCATTATGTTAACATTTATTTGAATTGTGTGATATGGGTTTGCACTATCCAAAATATGTATTTAACATTTAATTGAAATGTATATTATGGATTTGTGCTCTTTCTGTACTATGTATTTGTATTTCTCTGGAGCTTTTCTCCCCAGGACTCCATTGAAAATGCACTCCTTGTAGACCAATGGACTATCCTGGAAAATAAACTGTATATATATATATATATATATATATATATATATATATATATATATATATATATACACACACACACACAAACACACACACACATATATATATATTAGAGAGAGAGAGAGATAGAGGGAGATACACAAAGGTATTGCTAATTCTACAGTTTCTTCCCTAATGTTAGATGAGAACAATGCATGATATATTTATTGAAGCACTACTAATTCTCACAGCTCAGATGGTGTAGTGGTGTGTTGTTGTGGTTGTAGTGCACAGGGTCCTGAGTCCAAGACTTGGCAGTGCTGATTATTTTGTTGCTGGGCAGAACAAGGGCTGATGGAGAAAGACTGATTAAAGCAGTTTTAAGCAGTTGTAAGTGGGTTTGTACGGTTTTGCGTGACTCTCAGCGATGCCAACATATGCTTAGTACTACTTATTCCTGCTTACACCCACGCAAATTTCAAATAAAGAAAAGAAAAGAAAAAAGGGTGATAGGAAAGTGGTGAAATGGAAGCAAACGGGGTAAAACATTAGTTAAAGCAGCTAGGGATGTGATAGTAATAGTGATGTGCAGGATATCTATCAATAAAAGTGTCAGTACCCTGCAATAAATCTAAAAACCCCAGACTGTTGTGTTTACTTTGGTATGTGGTGGTATGAATCTAAATATGTACAGGTTCTGAACAGCAACTATGGCTCTGAATGCATGAATTAATTGAGACTCAGCTGACAAAGATTGTGGAGCTGTAAAACAGGAGATCAACTATATGAAATGTTCCATGCACCAAGATCTGATCCCTGAATGGTGGTGTCTAAAGTATTATTCTGTTAATTAATTTCCAGATTGTAATAAGCCAAAATATTAATACACAGTACAAGAAATATCGGCCATGTATGAATGTCAGAATTACAAGGTCAGAGTGTCAAAACAAGAGAGCATTAGGCAGAAAACAGTTAAGCCAGAGACAGGAGTTCCTCAATAGTGCAATTTGAT